>NC_058135.1:153023028-153070096 GCF_016433145.1 Gracilinanus agilis
ATATATATATATATATATATATATATATATATATATATATATATATATATATATATATATGACATAGGCTTTCATGCTCTATATGTGAAAAAATGAACTTGAATATGTGTGCTTTGGAAAAGAGGTAAACTCAAAAGAATGTTTGTAGTAAGTTCATTATTATGGGGGTAGAGGGATTTTTTTTTACCTTGTGTCTCTGGTACCTAGCAAATTATTTTATAAATAAAAATTGCTTAATTAATGCTTATAGGGTCAAATTGGTTTTTATCCAAAAAAATTAATGATTCAATATCAAGCTTATAAAGAATTCTCTTTATAGTTCAGTAGAACTTTTTGCCAAGCTCATTGCCAGGATCTACTGTTTCACATTCATCACTGAGGAAAAGACGGTGCAAGTTGGAGTCAATGGATTTGGCTGTATTGGGTGCTTGGTGATGAGGGCTGCATTCTGTAAGATTAAAATTAAAGTTGAATACTTAAAGTATTATTATTTTTTAAACTTATTATCTGACAAAATAGAAACCACGTAATTAATTTTTTTCTATCTGCTCAAAAAGCCAGCCCCACCAAAGCTGCCAACAGGAAGGAAAAGAGGCTACACACAGAATTCCACCCAATTTATCTCCTATCTACGTCAGCACTTAACGACAGGAAGTGAGTGGGGTCCTGGGAATCATAGCTTTTAGGGTAGCAGATTCCAATTACACAATTCACTTCAGGCAGAACAGATGTTGTGGCCATCAGTGATGCCTTTGTTGACGTCAGCTACATAGTTTTCGTGTTTCAATAGGGTTTCACATGTCAAGTTCAAGGGCATTGTCAAGGCAGATAATGGAAAGCTGGTGATCAATGGAAAAGCCATGATTATTTTTCAAGAGCCTCATCCCATCTATATTAAGTAAAGTTGAATATTTAATAGAGTTCACTGGTTTGTTTGATACCATGGGAAAGACCAGGACTCATGAAAAGTGGAGCTAAGCATATTATTATCTCTGCCCCTTCTGCTGATGCCCTCATGGTCATGATGAACCATGAAGAATATAATAATTCCTTTAAGATCATCAGTAATGTCTCCTTCACTACCAACTGTTTGGCTCCCTTGACCAAGGTCATTCATGATAATTTTGGCATTGTGGAAAGACGATCAAAGTTTATGCCATTCCTGCTACCCAGAAAATAGAAGATGACCCTCTGGAAATCTGTGGCATGATGGGTGGGGTGCTGCCCAAAACATTATCTTTGTTTCCACTGATGTGCTAGGGTTGTAGGGAAGGTCATATTTGAGTTGAATGAGGAGCTTACAGGCATGGCCTTCTATGTTTCTATTCACATCATATCTGTGGTAGATTTAATCTAGTATCTGAAGAAACATGCCCAATATAATAATATCAAGATATGGAGAAACAACCATTGGAAGTGCCATTAAAGGGCACAGAAAAACAGATTATATCCTATTACTTTAGAGAATGACATCCACTCTACTACTTTTAGTATTGGTGCTTTTATTACCCTCAATTTTGTCAGGTAATTTCCTGTTATGACAGTGAGTACCACAATAGCAACCATGTCTCCAAACTCATGTTCTACATGGCCTCCAAGGAATAAATTAGAAAGTCATGAATCATTATTCCCAGGCAAAAAAGGAATGCTTTTGAAGAACTCATCATATTTCCCTTTACTGGGAATACTATGCATTATTCACAGTCCTTGCCCATAGCTCCTCTATATGCATTCTATTTATTGCTTCCTACTGTTCCACATCAATACTCCCAATCATTTTCCTCCTCCACTGTTCTGTTGATTTTTTAAAAAAAAATCTGTTAGGCATCATGAGTCTTCTTGCCACTTTTGCTCCCCCCAAATTTATCATGTTCCCTTATAACAACTGTCATCGGTCTCTTTGATGACAGTGTTACTTATCTTTGCCTTGGACTTCCCACATACAATTCTTCTTTGGCAGATGTCCTGATATACTCAACTGTTACTAATATCTGATGTGTACTTCACTACTATAGCAATAGCAGGTATCTTTTCTCCAAGGTGACAAGAACAATGATCTTAACAATTAGGAATCTGTCTCTGAATTTATTTTTGCAAGGCTGAAAATACATGACTTTGTGAACATGACATTTCTTGTATTTCTTTGTACATTTTCCCTCCCTTGCCCTTGCCTTACATAGTATGTTTACTTGAGTGATTTGTGGATTCTTTCAATAGTTAAAAAAGATTTCTTCTCAAGTCTACGTAGCAGGTGATAGAAATTTTTGTCTACCACTCACTTTACAGTTTAAAATTCCTGGGAGTCAAAGGAACACCTACATTCTATTCAATTATGAAATATTTCCAGGGCTAGAAACTACTGGACTTGAAATACATTTTTTCCCAGAACCACCCTTCTCTTGCCCCTTTCAATTGCCATGCTTCAAATTTGGATCAAATAAACTTTGCATAGAAAATGCAGAGACCCAATATTCTAGCCTTTTTCTTCCATTCCAGAAAAAAAGACTTTTTCTCACCATATCCTCCTATGCCCTTCAGTTTTGTGTATTACATGCATAGAACTTTAAAATATCTACCAACTGCCATTATCCTACATTTCTGAGTTTGTGAAAAGATTATTAAAATTACTCTTCCTCACTAAAAAGTCTCTTCTGTAGAAAATATCAATGAGGTCTTCTTCCAACTAACTTTTCTTCCCTCTGAAATAATGTGTTTAAGTTCCTTCAAAGACCTTTCTCAAGTAATAGCTATGGTCAGAAAAAGCGGTAATCTTTAATTTCTGGTGCTATCATATATCCACCTTTCAACCTGACTCCTACCCACTTAGGATCCTAAAGGACAAAGCTACTTTTGGGACTCAACTGAAAAGTCCCTTTTTAAGCTGATGTATGTTCTCCAAATCAATGATGATAACAGTTAATATTTATATGGAACTTTACAATTCACAAAGCTTTTTCCTCTCTGATCCACCCTGTGTGGTAATAGTCTTCACTGGAGGAATAGCTAGTCTTGGTCTCATGAAGGATGAAAGGATGACATTTAAATCCTGTTTTTGAAAGATTACTTGGCCAGAAGAAGTCATATCTCCTTAGTTAGGGAGAGTAATTCACTTTCACTCTGTTACTGAGAGGTAGCTGGTGTTCATTAGTGCAGAGAGTTGATATTTGGAGATTTCTATAAGCCAAAAATAGCACATTTGGGCCAAACTTGTGATTTGCTCAATTATTCACAATTCAATTTTACTAAGTTTCCCTTAACATACTACTAGAATTTACTAGTTGCACTTTATTTCCCAAAATACTATTTTAGTAAATACACAAAAAATCTCATTTAAATAAGTAAAACCTTCTTAACAATTGCAATTATCCAAAAAGTAAATGAACTGCTTTGGGAGATAGCGGGTTCCGCTGATCTTCAGGTCTTCAAGAAAAAAGCTGAATAAACATTTGCTGGGTATATTAGAGAGGAAACTCTTATTTAGAGATGACTTAGACAAGATGGCTTTTGGAGTGCTTTCTAGCTCTGAGATTCTGTGTACAAAGTTATGACATTTCTTATTTAGAAACAAGTACTATAAACCACAAGGAGTATCCTAGTTAGGAGGTCTAACAGAGACTGCAAGATACTAATACCAGGTCATTTAGTAGTTTGTCAGTTTTTTAAAATTTTATTTTAGCTAATAAATCTTGATAACTAAGTGCTATCTGTTTTTAACTACGATGCTGAAGGGCTGTGAGTGACTTAGAAATGACTTAGACTAGATGGTTTTGGAGGTTCTTTCCAGCTCTGAGATTCTGTGGAAAAGCATAATTAAATTTTCCCCCTATAAACAAGTATTCACACATAAACACCACATACACGTACACGTGTGTGTCCATACATGTAAATTAATGACTTCTGATGAATCCGTTTTAGCTAATCACAGCCATGATCATTTCCATCAATCTTAAAATACACTTCCTTGAAAGATTAATACTAGCTCCTCACTTGCACTGACATTACAAGTGGTTCCCAGCTGTACCTGAAGTATGTATTTTACCTTTGAAGAGAACATCTCATTTAATATACTATCTATGAGGTGTCTCCAGCAGCAATAACTTGAAATTACTGCCCATAACTCTCTTTGACCTTAAAGTTGAAAACAGGGCTGTCAGAGCAACAGAAGTTTTCTTTTCTGCCTGTTCTTTTTTTAGAGGGTGGTATATAATACTGCTGCCATTATTTGGCACAGTAGGGATCATTTGTGTGCATTTCTTCCTTCAGAGACCCAGATGCTACTGTCTATAATTGCCTGCATCAGGACATACTAGACAGAAAATTATTTCTTGGTATGTATTTTATGCCCAGAAGG
This sequence comes from Gracilinanus agilis, assembly GCF_016433145.1. Lineage (NCBI taxonomy): Eukaryota > Metazoa > Chordata > Mammalia > Didelphimorphia > Didelphidae > Gracilinanus > Gracilinanus agilis. Next base: position 153,027,380 of record NC_058135.1, read on the forward strand.
CTGATCTAAGATAAATTCCTGACTTATTTTTCTAATAATTGTCTAATACTTTAAACAATGGAACTTGACAAATGGATTTTGAATTAAATAAAATGTTATTCCTAAGTGGAAGGATTTTAAAAGACATAAAGAATTTAATTGAATAAATATTTTAGGTATAATTTATTGGTTTTAAGACGTACTTATTGGAACCCATAAATAGAATACAATTCATAAAAATATCTGCAGTGAATAGATTAAAATTCGTCCCCTTCAGAGAGGAAAGAGAGAAAATATATGCATAAAATATTACACTGTTTACTTAATTCAAATTATAATCAGACTTTGCATATGCCCTCTGTAATGGCTTTAGAACATATGTCACTATGTTCTATACAGGAGAAAAATTCTTAAATCCAGTTGCCCTAGCTGTAAAGTGAGGAAAGTGCACTGGATGACTTCTAAGTTTGCTTCCCAGCTCTAATTTAATTCTATTGGATTAAATTTTCTAGACTTGTCATATAGAGGCGAGACAAATTCTTCCTTGAGTTTATAGTTCCTAATCAGGGTAGTTTCCCATAAAGGGAAGTCATTTTGATAACACACATAAACGATGAAGCTTTCTCTTCTCAGTGATGAATTCAAAGAAATTCTAAATCTTATGACAGACTTCTCTAAAATTGGGTCATTTAGACCCAATATCTCAAAAAAGAAATAAAGGTTTATGAATGTTCAAATGGGATGTTAGAAAGAGGAGGGAGCTGGCATTAAAATTAGGTTCAAATTCCAGCTTTGATACTTCTTTCCTTACCTGTGTCACCTTAGTTTTCTTATCCATAAAATTAGGGAATTTAGACTTGATGAGCTCTCAGTTTCTATTTCCAATTCATAATCCTTACAATTAAATGGTGTAATAAAAGTACAAACATTTTCAAAGCATGTTATAAAAATTTATTATGAAAGAATTAAGGAAAAAAGTCTTGGGACCATGTTTTAAAGAAACAAAACAATTTAACACTTCATGATGACTAAATCTGACTAAATTAAATAGTAGCCTTGCTTTTGTAGCTGAATAAATAAATATCACACCAAGCTTTTTATCTTTCTCCACAATAAGTTTTAAAGCGAGTTCAAATATTGATACTTAAGGACACTTTATTCCTGGAGTACTTGGAACACTTTGATAGACTAAGGATCATTTAGGGTTTTTCACTAGATATATCTATAACCACACTAATTATAGCCTTATTTCTCTCTAGAGCATTCTAGAGAGACTCCTTTCAACAGATTTAAATGAATGTTATTTTTCTTCATCCTTCAGAACAGAAGTAGAAGATGAAGAAACATCATGGTGCCCCAAAATGCCAATCATCATAGCTCTCCTCATGCTCAAGCTTTCAGCGGCTACCATGGCTACTATCATCTGTGGCTACATTCACATGGCTACTATCATCTATCAGTTACTCACGTGTTTAAATCTGTAGTCTAACAAACCTCAAAATGAAGAAGGTGCCCACTGCAGCTATTAACATTGCAGGTTAAGTTTTAACATATAAAAGGTTCCTTTTTTCAGAGAAGTTTAAAATTTAATTTTTTTTTCATCCCTTCCATGATTGCGAGTAAACTGATATCAATTTTACATGTGCAATAGTGGAAAACTTCTTTCTATATAAATCATTTTGTGAAGGGGAACTTGAACAAACAAAAGAAAGATAAAGAAATAAAGTAAAATATAATATGTCGTGATTTGAATTTAAGTTATATCAAATACATTTCTGTAGAGATGGCATTTTTCATCATCGATCCTTGGGAATTGACTTGGATTGACATATTGTACAGAATAGCAAAGTTATTTACCAATGTTCATCATACATTATTGTTCCTGTGTAAAATGTTCAAGTACTGCTTGCTTTACTTTATATGTCAGTTCATGTAGGTCTTTCAAGATTCATTTTCTGAAGTTCTCCATCTCTTCATTTCTTTTAGCAAAATAGTATTCCATTGCAATTGTATTTCAGAACATGCATTTTGATTTCTATTTCCTATTTGCTTTTATTTTTTAAATTTTAAATTTAAATTAAAAAAGATTTTAAAAAATCATTTATTATGATTTTCTTGAGTCTTGTATTTGAGAGTTTTTCTTTTTACCTCTGGTATTTTCATCAGGAATGTTTGAAAGTCCTCTATTTCATTGAATACCATTTTTTTTCCTTGAAAGATTATACACATTTTTTCTGGGTGATTATTGATTAAGTCCTTGTTCCTTTGCCTTGTATAATATCATAGTCCAGGTCCTCCAGTTCTTTAATGTAGAAGCTGCTAAGTGTTGTGATGTTCTAGATTGTGGTTCCACAATATTTGAATGAATTTTGGTTGCTTCCAATATTTTCTCCTTGATCTGGCAGTTTTGGAATTTGACTATAATATTAAGATATTATACATTTACTTCCATTTGTTTTTCTTTCATTTGAATTTGATTGTTTCTTGATATCTAATGAAGTCATTAGTTTCCACTTGTCTAATTCTAATATTTAAGTTACTATTTTTCTTGAGTGAGCTTTTGAATCTCCTTTTCCATTTAGCCAGTTCTACTTTGCAATGAATTCTTTTCCTCAGTAAATTCTTGTCCCACTTATTTCAAAGAGCCAATTCTGTTTCCCAAGAAGTTTTTCTCTTCAGTATGTTTTTGTATGCCTTTTTTCCATTTGACAAATTCTGCTTTATAGGAAGTTCTTCTCCTTTATGGACTATTGTGCCTCTTTTTACCAAATAGCCTATTCTGTTTTTTATCATATAATTTCTTTAGCATTTTTTGTGCTTCTTTTACCTAGCTATTGACTCCTTGTTTTATCATTTTCCTGTATAACTTTCATTCTTTTGCCAATTTTTCTTCTATCTCTTTTTTAATTTTAAAATCCTTTTTAGGTTCTTCCATGAATTCTCTGTAGGCTTGGAACAAATTTCTTTTTTTTCTTAGAGGCTTTGGATGAAGCAATGCTAACTTTTTTTCTTTTTCTGAGTTTGATTCTACCCTGTCACCAAAATAACTTTCTTCGTTGAGTTTCTCTTTGTTGTTGTTATTTAATGATTTTTCCTTCCCTTTTTCTTTTCTTTTAGTTAAAAAAAGCCAACAATAATAAAATGGTTAAAGTTGGGCTCTGTAATTGTGGTGAAGAGAGCACTATTGCAAAGTTCAGGTTCTTTTTGCAGCTGCCTCCAGAATTAACGATGGGGATCTATCTGCTTTCAGTTCTTCCAAGATGGTATGATGTAAGGAGAGGTTTGTTTAATATTCTCCAGGCCTGTGTTCTGGTCCTTGAGTAAATAGCAAGCATTGGGATTAAGACCCTTGGGATTGTGAACAAGGTCCCCTGCTCCCCTGTGATTTCTAGTGCTGGTATATTTTGTGCTCCTTCTTACCTTGTGATTGTGACCCAAGGCTGGGACCTGGTTCTGTGTGTGAGCAATGAAACAAGAATCTCTCACCCAGAGTCAGCAAAGGGACCCCTGCAATCTCTTTCTAAGCAGTTGTCCATTACCCTGATTTCCATCTATGGATAAGAGTTCTAGAACCCTTGGCTGCTGCTTCAGCTGTGACCAAAGCCTATTACCAAGGTAAGGCATGGCTTTCTGTGCTGTGTTCCACCTCTCCCCGGGCAGACCAGCTTCCTTGTGCTAGCCATCTAAGTTGTTTTGGGCTGAAACTTGCTTTACCTTGTCTTTTTATGGGTTATGCTGCTCCAGAATTCGTTTTGAATTGATATATTATTGCTTTTTGGAAGGAAATTTGGTAGAAATAAGATAGGTCCTCATTACCTTCTCTGCCATCTTGGCTCCTCTCTCCAAAACAGTTTGGGAAGTTTAAAGCATTTTGGCATCATTCCAAATAGATCTCCAAAATGGTTGGATCAGTTTATAACTCCAAGAGTTCATTAGTGTCCCTGTGTTCACACAACCCCTCCAGCATTTACTATTTACTATTCTATCATATTAATCAATCTGACAGGCATGATATTATAACTCAAAATTGTTTTAATTTGCATTTCTCTAACCAAGAGAGATTTAGAGCATTTTTATGTGATTATATAAAGCTTTTACTTCTTTATCTGAAAACTGGCTATTCATACCCTTGGATCATTTTATTGGGGAATTATTTGTGTTCTTATAAATTTGAATCTATTCTTGACGTTTTTCAGAAATAATATTTTATCAGAGGTATTTGCTTTATTCCTCTCCCCTCCCCCAGGTTTTTCATTTTCTTCTTGGTTGCATTGGTTTTGTTTGTTCAAACACTTTTTATTTTAACATAATCAAAGTTATTCATTTTATGTTCTGTAATGCTTCATTTCTCTTTTCATCATAAATTCCTCCCTTTTCCAAAGATTTGACAGGTAGACTATTAAATATACCTCTAATTTGTTAATAGTAGCATCCTTTAAGTCTAAATCATATATCCATTTTGAACTTATCTTGGAATAGAATGTGAAATGTTAGTCTATACTCAGTCTCTGCCATATTTTTTTTCTACTTTTCTGGCAGTTTTTGACAAACAGTGATTTCTTATCCCCAAAGCTTGGAACTTTGGGTTCCTCAAACACTAAATAACTATGGTCATTTGCTACTATGTATTATGAAATTCCATTGATCAATATCTTTGGCAATACAGATTGTTTTGATGGTTCTAGCTTTGTAATACAGTTTTAGGTCTAGTACTATGGCAAGAATTATCATACCAATACAAAAATTCTAAGCTAAATAGTTTTTTTGAGAGGAGGCCAAACTCCCAATAAAGCTGGACCATGGTCAAGATCAGAACCAGAGGCTCTGAGTCTTAGGAGATAGATTTTTTTTTAGGCCAAGAACTCTGATGTCATAGTGGCAGAAAAAATATAATCAAAATTAAAATAGAATGGATGTAAAATCTTTCACATGAATGGTTCTTAATGATGCAAGTGCTAATTAAACTAGTGAGTATAAAAAAGATCATGATGGGTGGTAACTTATGTATATTATTATAGCTGACCTTTTTTTATTGATGATTATGGTGTAATATTAGGAGTCATCAGTTTGGTTAACTTATATGTACAAACAAGAGTAGCCCTCCACCTCTTGTGTAACTATCTTGATAAACAAATAAGACCATACTTTCTCTTTTTGTCTGACGATCCTGTTATACACCCAAAAGGGGTTTGGTAGGATTAATGGAAACTCCTTGGTTAAGGTCAAGATGTAAACAAGATTTGATATCACCCTAAACTGTAATAAACTTTATGATTTCTATATAACAAGCTATATTATTTTACTATTAACTCAAAACCAATGATTAAGTGATAAAAATAATTCTAAAGGCTAATTCTATTTTAATCATAAAAAAAATCTTTTAGTGGGTTTCACACTCACAGTACTCCTTTGCCAACTTCTATTTTTTTATTGATTTTCTTAACTTTCTTGATCTTTTTGTTCTTCCAGACAAATTTTGTTTTTTTTCCATTCATGTAAAATAATGAGGTCATTTAGATTTTTTATGGCACAGAAAATGTAGATTAATTAGGGTAAGATTATCACTTTTTAAATATTGGCTCAGCCTAAGCATGAATAATTAATATTTTTCCTGTTGTTTATATCTGAATTTATTTTTTGTGAAAAATATTTTGTAATTGTGTTCATATAGGTATAGAAATATACATTATCCCAAAAGGAAGTAAAAGGGAATAGGGAAAAGGGAAGTAGAGGATTTATAGAAGGGAAGATGGATTGGGGGGTGACTGATCTCAGAAGTAAAACAATTATATGGAGGGATAAAGTAAAAGAAGAGATAGAGAAAAAATAGATCAAGGGAAGATAGGACTGAGGGAAATAAGCAGGTAATTATCATGAATGTGATAGGATGTAAATGTGAATATAATGAACTCATGCATAAAATGGAAGCAAATAGCAGAATGGGTTAAAAACATAACTCTACAATATACTCTATACAAGAAACACATCTGAAGAACCATACAGTTATCTATTTTATTTACTAACATATTTAACATACTTTTACTTAGCTAATACTTTGTGCAATGCAAAGAAATAAGAGTTTTGAGAAAATGACTGATTTCAAGAAGTCCACAGCATCATATCAACCAAACACATAAAACATAGTAAATTGTTTTAAGATCTAAAGGATAATATAACTTTTAAATATTTTTGTTGAGTTTACAAAATTTTGACTGATCTTCAGCCTGACTTTTGTTTCACTATTGAAAAAAAGTAAATAAATGTGGCCATAAGTTTGAATTGAAAATATCCAACTTTTATTTGTGAGTGGTCTCACTATGTCTAGTCTGTGGCATAGACATTATTTGGATGCTCACAGTTGCTTTTATATACTTTTGAAAGTTAATTCAGATCAGTGATGAACAAAACCAATTATTCAGAATAGATTAACTAACAATTAATAATTCTTGTACAAAATTCAAACATTTTATTAATATTATAACTAATACCCCGTGACTCAGCCCATCACAATGCACCTGGGAAGAGATTTAAAGATGAACCGGAGTCCTCTCTCTAGGTCAAAGAATCTGAGGATTCATTTATTGACACAAATTCCTATAAAGCCAAATACTACTACTTATAAAAAATGGACTCAATGATTTCTTCAGTTAAATTTATCTGGAATCAGCATTCAGTCAATCTGTGTACTTAACTTGCTAAAGGTTGATAACAGGAACTCTTAACCTCCTTTTCTATCAGAGTTAATTAACAATTGGGATTAACCTTTCTAACATCAAAGCTATAGACACTACTTAAAGGATTATATGAGGTGAATTGCTTCATAATAAATAATATGAAAGCAATAAATACATTTCCATTTTTCATTAAAAACTCAGAGTGTCAAAGGATTGGGGACATATGATCAATGAACAGAAGCATGATATATTGGAGAACAATGGACTCAGAGCTGATAAACTCTGTTCTTATTCCTGACTCTATAAGTCACCATCTCTCTATAGCTCAGTTTCTTCATTTGTACAGTACATAACAAGATGATTATATTTTATATTTGAATTAAAAAATACCCCCAAATTAGTAATAAAAACATTATGTTAAAGTAGCATTTTAATCACTTTCTAAAAACAATTAAATTTATAACTAATGAATAATTAATAAATTAAGATTCCAGAGTAAGTGATCTGATATTATGAATTCCATATTTCATAAAATAGAACAATCATCCTCATATATTAATAATAAATTAAAACTTCCATAAAATAAGAAAGCTGTCCCTAATCCTTCCTCTGTTGAATATAAAATATTTATAAAAATTATAATAGTAATAGCATATATATGCATATAACTTAAACATTTATAATGTCATTTACATATGCTATTTTATTAGAGTCTCACAAAAATCCCGAGAAATGAGGAAATTGAAACTTGGAGAATTTAAATTAGTTGATCAAGTTGTCACAAATAATTTTCTGACATAGAACTGGAACTCAGGTCTTTCTAACACATTTTAAATTTTCACTAGGAAAAGATATTTATTTTCTGCTATTTTAAAAATAGAATGCATTATTGTACTATTAATTCGTAAATTCAATTTAATAATACCCCATATCTAGAACTAAAAATAGGAAAAAAAAGAGAAAGAGAATTCCATATTATTATGACTGCTGCAGGGATAAGATTTCCAGAAAGTTCATATACCCATATACTTACCTGTGTGTATATAGTGTATGCTTATTTTATATATATTATATAACATGTTGTATATATGTATATATATATTTGCTTTTCTATATGATATGTTTGTAATTTCATTGCAACTCTATAAAATACAAATGTTCTTAAATCTTTTAGTGCTATTTCTAGTATGTTTTTGTTTCAGTTACTGACCATTATTTAATGCAAATTTGTTTTAGATTTTTTTATTACAAAGTTTGACTCAACACAATTGAATTATAAAAAGAATTTAAAGGTAGCAAGTATTCTTTGATGGTTGCTTCTTTGGTTTTGTTTTAATAATAAATGGTAATGTAGGGATTAAATTTATGGTTGGACTAAATATAAGTGAATGTGGTTGCCAATTTAAAAATTAATAGAGCTCAAGTCAAAATGACTTTTTAGCAGCTTTATTTACAAAAAAGAGGGAAAGAGGGAAAGTAAAGAAATGTAGAAGGGTAGAGATGATATCTAACCTAACACACTAAATATTTGTTTTGGCACCTGGCTTCACTCTAGCAGGGTTGTTAACCCCAGCCTGAGGGCCCAGTGATGAATTTAAACAAGAGTTTCACCCATGTAGCATCCTCTAAAAGGGAGGCTTCTCTGGGTGCTAATCTCTCCAGAAGCCAGGAAAGGAGGGTCAGCTTTTTTTACTCACCCAATGCAAAGTCCAAAGCTACAGTCCTAATCCAAAGGGGAAGATCCAAGAGCAGTCTTACCAGAAGCAGTTCAAGTTGCTAGCCCCAGGTCCTTCACGCTGAAGATTCAGGATGAACAACCAAGTTGTAGCTCTGAGCTGCAGTCCTAGTCCAAGATTGTCCAAGCTCAAGATTTAGGCTGAACACCTGAACAGGAAGTTATTCATCTTTTATAGTCCCTTTTTTATGTTACTTCCTGTCCCTTCCTTCACTTTACAGGGACCAATTGTAATCTTGAAATTTGCTTAGCACTGCCAGGGGGGCACAGACGAGGTTTGGAAGTTGGAAGCAAGGAAGGCAGTTGGAAGGGGGAGCAGAGAGACTGGGGAGAGTGACAGTTGCTCTCTCTGAGGACTCTTTCCTGGACCTCAGGCCTGGAAGGAGGTCTCTCAGCCTCTCAGGATAGAAACTATCTCTATTCCAGGGATTTTCCCAACTGTTTCTCTTCCTGCATTCCTGTGGATTGTAACATCAACTAAAAGGATTTGAAGGGGCTACTTGACCTGTAACGCCTGTTTTGGGGGGCTTTAGCCTGAGGAGACAAGCCAAACCAGCTCTGAAGGTCAAAAATCTTTTTTTTCTCTCACTGTCTACTTGCTAAAGACTCTGAACTTATAAAAGATGGCATAGATATAGTACAGATTAGAAGAAAGGAAACCTCCATAAGCCTGAGAGCCCTGGGCTCAGCTCAAACTCTGACAGAGACTGAAAAGCTCATCTGTGCTTAAGGTTGAGGGCAAACCCTAACTTCCCTCTATCCTAATCCCTTCCCTTAAGGACTTGTTAATAAACCAACTTTCATTAAAATAAACACAGTCAGATAATTGTTTGTAAGCATGAGGGGAGCCAGAAGAGAGAAGCTCTGAGGGTTAGCTAATCAACACTCTTGGCTAACCTCAGAAATATCATCGCTGGGTTTCCCTCTCAGATTTACCCTTGTAATAGAGTTTTCTTACATCTCATTTTAGTAAGTGGTTTGTGAACCTCCCCTCCTGAATATTAAGGAGGGATGTCTTCACTTTTGATTGATTAAATTTAAAAGTAGGCAAGGGAGAGTCAATCCCATCTTCACAGTAACAAAGAAAAAGAAAAAAAATAACTCTTTCCCCTTTGGTGATGGTTCAGGAGAAAGTTTTCATAAGATTCTTGCCATGAATAAAGGATTTCTGTTTTAGATTCAAATAACATTCTCTAGAGCAGTTTTTCAATGCAGGATTCATGAACTCCTTTGAATTAAGTGGATAGATTTCAGGAAGTCTTTGAACTTGTGTGGGGAAAATATACATCTTCATTTCATTAGAATGAGTTTATTTTGCAATCTAATTTATCTTATTTTGTGTATTTAAAAACTTTTTTTTCCCTGAAAGGGGGTCATAGGCTTTATTAGATTATCAAAAGGGCTCATGAAATTAAAAATAATAATAATAACATTTAGATCCTCAACTCTAGAGAGTGCTTAGAACTATGAAGAATCTGTAATGTTTTGTGAAGAGAGAGAGACAGAGACAGTGACAGCAAGACAGAGAGAGTTAAGCAAAGATCTTTTTTTGGAGTCATTTTATAATAGATGTCAATGAACACACATGATCTCTTATTCTCATGCTGTTCATGTACTATTTTGGCTCATGAACTATTTTATCGAATCAAAGGATCATAAATTTCACTATCTTTAACATAGCTGTATGCCTGCCCACCACTCAAAAATAATATCTTCTCTAAGTATGTTTTGGTATTTACATCATAAATGATATTTTTCAATTCCTTCATTGTACAAGAGGAAATTCTTTCCTTATTATTAATGAGGAAGTTAATAATACACAAAGAGTTAAAATGATTATTTCTATATCATATCAATAAAGCATAGTAATTTGATTGGAATTTTTAGAGAGTTATTTAAAATACTTGAATTAAAATTTATAACAACTATTTCTTTATATTTTGGATTGTTATGTATCTATACATAATTTAATTAATTATATTGTTAACTACCTGAAAAAATATCTTTGCTTCAGGTATTTGCATAAACAAAACTTGGATTGTTACTATAATGACCATTACAATTCTGAGGAAGATGTCTATCCCTGAGTACCATGAATTAAGTTGACATTAAAATAATCTGAGAAATCAGAATTTTTGAATTCATCTTGCTTCTTTCATTTTGATTTGCCATGATTCAGCATATTAGCAAAGAGGCATTAAAAGACACTACTTTCCTTCTCCAGGATATTTCTTTTTTCACTTTGTAAAATGATCATTCATTTCACTGAGACTCTCTATTGATACCTTTTAAATGAATAACCCTGAGATCATTCATTTAGTTCACAGAGTTCACCTGCAAAACCTGTTTTAAACATGTTCAATTTATCATAATCATTTTAAAGAATCTTTAACCTTCAGGTCTAACTTAAGGAATATCAAATGCAGTAAGTATAACTGTTTATGTCCTCTCAATCACTCTGCCATCTTGGATTCGCAATGCCTTTTTGGTTGGTCCTGTTCTGGAAGAGATGAGTAGTGATATAAATGCTAAATAATAACACAAAGCAGAAATGAGAGGAAGAAAAATAAAAATCTATAGTATATTTAAGGTAGTTCCATACCAAAATGCTGTAACTACCTTAATTAGGTTAGCTTTGATATTTTAGCTACATTCTGAATTATAGGCATCTAACTTTTACTTATGAACAACTGACTTACACCAGGTGATCCTTGAGGAAATGTTCCCATTAGAGTAGAAAAGATGTAAAAAAGGAATAACTTGCCCATTTCTCTCCCTATGGTCTACTGGGAAGTCAGTGTCGCCTACAGCGGTGGTAAAAGGAAGATGTGTTCTCAGTTCTGCCATGTCCCCATTTCCTGAGGATCTAAGTAATTGATGGATATCATTTACAGGCATGTCATCGTCAGAAAAATAACCAAATGGAGTGTAAAATCTGTCCAAGTCCCCTTCAAATAATATACACTCTTCCCTAGGTCTGTAGAGATCCTATGGCCATACTAATGCTATGAATGGATCTTTTACAGTAATATTATTGAAATCTAAATGATCTTGCTCATATACAGAAAAAAAAAAGATCTGCTTCAAAGGTACTTATCTTTACAGTGAACCCTTCTAAAATTGATTCTTGAGGATTTAAGTGCATTAGTTAGGGGGCAACTAGGTGGCTCAGTTGACTGAGAGCCAACTCTAGAGATGGAAGGACTTGGGTTCAAATCCATCCTCAGATACTTCCTAGCTGTGTGACCCTGGGCAGCTCACTTAACTCCTGTTGTCTAGCCCTCAGTGATCTTCTCTCTTAGAACCAATTCACAGTATTGATTCTAACATGGGAGATAAGGATTTTAAAAAGAATAAAAGTATTAGTTAAAGTATTATTGAGTTTAAGGGTATCTTTTTTTTTTTTTTTTTTTTTGCTTTCTAATTGGTATTTGAGAGAACTTGGCATGAGACATTTTCAGTATCCTCAGTGTCCTCAAATGTCAGCAGAAGTAATCTGTGGGAAAACCTAGAATGGGCAGCTCCTCATAATTAATTTAAAGTTGTTATGCAGTCATTGTTGTTAGGAGGTGATGGTGAGCTGAGGCTAGATTTGTCTGTTCAGAATAACCTTAATAGAAGCCACTTTTTCTTAGCATGCTTGAGGTACGAATTTTTTTTATAAAATGTTATGGAGATGAAAATGTGAAATACATAGAATACAAAGATCAGCTTTTAACTGAACATCTTTCAAATTAAAATCATTAACAAATAAGCAAAAAAGAGTAACACATCATACTAAATACTGTAATGCAGGGTTGCAGCAAAAGCTTTTGCTTTTGCAAACCAATTGTAGCAGCCCTGACAGTTGGAAAGAACAAAATGTTGACCTGAGTCTCACGGCAAAATTGTTGAAGCCTGGGAGTATAAATACTCCTACAGAACCAACTGAGGGGCCTTTTGCTTTGGGACTTTGGGGGGCTTTTCCTGATTTCCCTTAACCTCTCCCTTGATATCCTGCTATTCCCTGGATTTCCCTATTGGGCCCTGGGAGGAGGGTATTTTGGTGGGCGGAGATCATGGGAATTAGCTTCTGTAGGCAGGCAGGGACAACCTAAATCAAACCATCACTTCATCTAACAATCTGCTGAACCTTATTACCTCAGAGCAGTAAAATTATCCCTGACTGAGGGAACCAGCCTCCCTCAGCCTGACTCCCTCTTCTATGGCCCATCCCCAGCACCAGCTTCTCCCTTAGCTGCAGTTACCAGACATCAACCCCTTTTCCCCTCAGCTTATCCTTGGCATTAATAAACCCCTTGGCTTATACAAAGAGTTTCTGGTGAATCATTGTATCCACTAGTAGGGCAAAGGCTGAAGAAGGAAAGGATTAACTTTCTTTTATTTCTTGAGGGCTAAACCAGGCATCCATCTTGGGCAGGAAGTGGACAGCTTTCACTTCCTGTAGGTTTCAGATTTCACCAGCAGGGAGGGGCCTCTTGACTCCTCCCCTCAAGGGAGCTTAGAATAACAACAGGAGGTTGAATAAAACCTTCAGCCAGGCTCTCACAATTTGTGGCTGACCTTAATGTTGCTCTGTATTAAGAGATAGCCTTCCTTGCCTGGAGACCCAGTTGATATCACCCTAGTGCCCTCAAGTACAAGCCTTATTGATTAGCAGCCCTAGCCCTTCATTTTACTCCCCTTTTCTTCCATAACAATACAAATGTTTCTTCTATTTCTTAAAATAAAGTCTTCTAAAAGAGGAGTTTCACTTTGTAGTTTCAGATAATAAATATTAAGAACAACTACAGAAATAGGAATGACTTCACTTGTTGTTTATCTGTGTTTCTAATGGTAAAAATAAATAGTCTTTATACCTTAAAGCATAAAAAGACTTATAACAGTTGTAACAAGGCATTGAACAATGGCCAAAAAAGACCACCTAGGATAAATACAATCACTGTCTCTTAAGATTCCCATAATTCCTACTTTATGCATCAATCCTTTCCTATTGTTGAGAAATAGATCTAGAATATAAGTTCTCCTCTCCAGTTCTTACAACTTTTATAGTATGATGTAATTATTAATCCAGGTAAGACTTCATTAGATCTTTCTGCTTTTTGAGAGAAGAAATTTTAGCAATTAATGTCTCAATAATTAAAGTTGCCCATCACTACTAGGACAACTAGGTAGTAGAGGATTAGGACTGCAATCAAGAAGGCTTAAGTTCAAATGTATCTCAGTTATTAGCTGGGTGACCCTGGGAAAGTCACTTAATACTGCTTGCCTTAATTTCCTTATATATAAAATGAGCTGGAGAAGAAAATGGCAAAGAATTCCTATAATTTTGCTAAGAAAACCCCAAATGGAATCACAAAAAGTCAGACGCAACTTAAAAAATGTGAATTTCAAAATTAATATTCAATATTCTAAGTAGTATATTTAATAAGATTTATTAATAATAACTATCAAAAAAAAAGCTAGAGCAAAAAAGCCACCTTCCTCAGCTCCATACAGGGAAAAAAAAAGAAGTAGAATCGCTTAAAGTCAAACTATATACAAAACGTGACCACACAATGTGGTGGAGAGATCAAAAGGAATTCTGGGAAATACTAAAGGACTTCTGGGGAACTTAGTTCAAAGGGACAAAACTCTCTAATTAATACAAAAGGAACAACAAAATGACATCACTACTACATTGTGGAATTGTATCAGGCCTATAATCTGTTTCACAAACATTTTTCAACTCCTTTTTCCATATAGTCTTTATTATTTTTCAATAACAATGCCATTTTTCTCTATCTTTACCAAGCTGCAGGCAAATGCTGTTATTCCTGTTTCTCACAAATTTGTATATCTTTTTAATATAGAATGGGGACAAAACAACACCTCCTCCTACTCACATGTCTCTGTCCTAGTTTAAATGTGCTTTTCTTTTGAATGTTAAATAATTTCACAACCATGTGCCAATAATTTGTCTTATCCTATTACCGCTTTTTGTAATAATATACTACGCAAGTGTGGAAGTAAGGAGATGTGTTCTCCATTCTCTTCTGCCTCTTTGCCCCAGTAGTAGATGTCTGATAGAGCTATAGTGGTGGCCATATGTAGACCAAGGCCATTTGCTTTTTGCTCCCTGAAATTCCTCCTAGAAATAGCACCATGCCTGTGCTCGTGGAATTTATTCCTGATGTCATTCTTAGTTGTTGTCTGCTGTGAATTCCTGTCTGTATCTAGTATTCTCCTTTATGGAGTAGTCACCTTCTCTGGCATCAACTTAGTTCAATAAATAGGCAATTTTTTTTCTCTTCCCTCTCTCCCTGAAAGCACCATTACAATTTGATTTGCAATATTCTAGATAAATGCATATTTACCTAATTTTATTTGCTGCATTTATACCTAGTGAGAAATTAGCCATTCCAGTATTTTAAAAAATCCACATCCTATTTACATTTGCTGTCTTCTCATCCAGTTATTCAAATACCCATCTTGCTTTTCTACGAAATATATATAGATACACACATATGTATACATATATACATGTATAACATGTATGATATGGCTGTTGTCTGGATGATCTTGGATAATATTTCTTCCATTTATTGGAAGCAACCTTTGCCATTTCTGGGACCAAGAGAAGCATCCCAATGAACAATTCTATGTTCTGAGTTTTTGTAAAATATATTTAAAAAAAACAGCATCTGATGTAAAATATTTATAATACTTAAAATAAAATTCTGAATGTAGTCTAATTAAATAAAACTATACATGAGAGAAAATAAGATTCAACATAATGCACCATGATGATGTTAATTGGAGAGACAAACATTCATTAAAATTATTCCTTTTGGCTCAAAGGAAAAGTGCGTTTACTGGGATATGGCTGTTTAGAGATTTATTCTCAGTGAGTTATGGGGATTCCTTTCTCTGTGGTAATTACATTTCTGTTGACATGAAAATCTCATAACTCAAGAGCTTTAGAAATCCCAACGCTCCCCTCAAGAGAAAATGAAATTAAGGTGTGTTGGATGTAAACAAAAGGAAGAGACAAGGCTCATAAATGTGAGGTAATCAAAAACTTGGGTGGGGCAGCCTCACACACACTTGACTACTTTCTGCAACCATTTGATTATTCTGGGGGGGTTTCATTTTATAGTTTATAGTTGCATAAATTTGTGGTCTAGTATATCAAAGTGTCAACTGTAGGAATATATAAAATGTAAAACTTTATAGAGGAACAGAAAAACATGACTTGGTTCTTTGCTGCTCTGATCTAAATTAGAAGTTTTGGGTGAACTTTGTGTATTCCATAAAAAAAACATATTTTATATTTGTATTTATATATGTATAGGTGTGTGTTTATATATGTATAGATGTATACATATATAAACACATATATGTTGTATCTGTGTCATTAAATCATTTTTATGTCATTATATCCAAATAAATAAATAAAATAAATGAAGAGGAGGTAGAGATCAGAGAGGCAGAATAGAAGTGAATAGAACAGGCTAGAATAGAATAGATGCTAAATAATGAATATTTGATTTTGGATTTAAGGAATATTTATTAGAACACTTAAAATTCCAAATATTTATAGGTATCCATTATCAGGAATCTTTTTAAATCAGAAAACTTTGTTCTGAGTCTTGAATACCTTTGTTAAATTATATTTGTGTATATATATATATATATATATATATATAACAATGTACATATATATGACTATACACGCTTATCTTCTATTTATGTGTAAAAGATATTATCAGACAGTTCTCTTTCTGACATACTCTGAATACATGGTAAAGAGCTCACAGTCCTCAGGCTCATTGATCCAATCTGGATGATTTAGGAATTTAATATCTGGTACTTTTCAAGTGAAGCTCGACAACTCTTCTGACTAGTGAGCAACAATGTGTATTATAAATGTGTATTATAAATGGCTCAGAGGTGAGGAAAGTGAAGCTCCATGAAAATACCTGATTTCCTTTAGTCAGTCTATTGGGATCTTTTCCTGAATAGCATTTATCTATATTTATACATCTTGTTGGTACAAAATACTGGACTTGTCTCTAAGACACTTGTTAAAATTTTGATGATTAAACTATACTGTGGCTTCAACTTCTTGTGTCCAAATATTTGCTGTTTCACATGTTTTTTTTTTCTGAAAAGGCAGGAAATTCAACAACCATATGTAAAGATTAAAATTAATATATAATAACTAAGTAAATTATAAAGATTAAAATTAATGTACAATAACTATTATATTTTATAAAGTTTATTAATAATAACTAAAGTAAAAAAAAAGTTAACCCAGCCTCATTTGCGAGAAAAAAAGAGAAAATGGAAGAGCTTACAGTAAACTATATACAAAACGTGGCCATGCAGGGTGGTGGAGAGATTAAAAGGAATTCTGGGAAATACTAAGGAATTCTGGGGTATGTAGTTCAAGGTACAAAAACTCCACTTATAAACATATAACAGCAAGTTGGAGTAGATAGATATAATCTAAGCTATGGAGGAAGCCAGAATATTATGATGGTGAGGGGAAATACCAAAATATTATCACAAAAACAAATGAACACCAAAAAACATAGAAATCGAAGTCCCTCCATCAGCAACACAAAAGAGATGAGATTGTCCTAACTGAATCTGAAAACTAAATGATCAGTCAAGAAGAGGCTGAGAAAACATTGTAAAACATCAAAGATTCTAAAATTAATCAGGATCAGGTTATTAAAGAAGTACTTAAGGAGGGGATTCACATCTGGATTGCATGTTCCATTTTGGTTGCCACACTTTTACAAGAGCCTTAGATAATCTGAAGTATTTTCAGAGGCAAGCAATCAGAATGGCATGGAAGTATAAGTTAAAGGAAGTAGAGAGATCTGGAAAAGAGAAATGGAAGTGGAGGCATGATAACTGTTCAAATATTTGAAGTATTTTTATGTATAACAAGGAATAGACATTTTGCTTGTTTGTTTTTTTGGGGGGTGCAAGTCAGCAATAATTATAATATCCATGAAACACTCAGTATTGAAGAACAAAAATATTTTACACAATGATCAGGTTGAATTTATAGCAAGAATGTTGGATCGATTTATTATTAAAGCTAAAAATGCAACAGGCAATATTAAAAACACGAAAAATAGATGCTAAATTATAGTGAGAATAGGAATACAGCAAGGATGCTCATTATTGCCACCTATATTTCTAGCATTATAACAAATATTTCTATATGCATATTTTCTCTATCTTCTGATATAATTATGTAAAGCTTTGTTACTCTTCTTTTTAATACAGATTGTTAGGTTTATAGCTTTCCCAACATTAAATTGACTCAGTATTCTGTTTATAAATCAACCTTGACACTGTAAACAATTTCTTTGTTCTACTTCTTTGTCTTTTTGGTTAATATTATATTAAAATTTTGATATCAATTTTCACTTTGGATATTAAACAATAATTTTAATTCTGTTTTGAATCTCCATTTTTAAGGTATCAAGATTATGTTTATATCTTTGACAAACTTGGTAGGCACTATTACTTTTCTAATTTTTATAGACTTTACATAACATTAGAATTAACAATGGCCTTCTAAATAGTCTCCTCTCCTTAATTCTCTCCCCATTCCACTTTCTTCTTCAGTCAAATGCCAAGGTTTTCTTTTTTTTAATTAAGCATGGATTTGACTATGTAGCTTTCCTACTTATTGAGCCTCAGTGATTTACTGTTATTTTCAGAATTAAATATAAATTCTTCTGTTTGATATTTTAAATTCTTTATAACACATACACTTACAACTTTTCCACTCTTCTTGAATTTTATCTCTCTTACTCTCTGCTTCCACACATCTATATCTTAGTTATATTGACTAGCTTACTTTGTGTCTTTACACTGATATATCTCTTCACACACACACACACACCAAACTAAGAAACAAAAAATAAACCAGCCACGTTCCTCAGGAAAAGATAGCACTTTAGATGAAATGAGAAAAAAATTACTCTAGCGTTACATGTAAGGACAGAAAATACATGATTCTCTCCTCTATATCCAGCTATCAACTGAATACTTTTAATTCTAGACACGATAAGGTTGCTACATTAATATTTAAGCTCATCTTCTGATCCCCACAAGAGATCAGCTCAATGGGGAAGCAGGTGACAGATGCTGTTACTTTGGTCAACAGTGATAATGAGACTGGTGCTGATTCTGATGATAGTTTCATGTCATTTAAATGAACATAATGCTAATAGAGTTCTTGAGAGATCAGTCAAAAATGTTGTAAATAAGAGTGACAACAAAATCAGAGAAGTTAGAGAATTTAAAAAGTAAAACATTTTTACTTTTTAATTTCTGTACAGAAATTATTTTCTATACATCAATAAAATGTACCAACCAATAGTAAATGAACAAATTGATTACAATGAAGTACAAAAAGATCTCTTATCTCAAGGAGTTTATCTTTCTCAAATTACAAATAGAGAGACAAGATCTAATTATATTAAAAGTTAAATATTAATATAAAACAATATTAGAGGTCAAAGATTATATCCGGTTTCTAAAAATGATGTCTAGAAACTGATGATATGTTCACTTATTTGCCCCTTAATTAGTTCTCAACCTTTTCAACTTATATCCATTCCTAAGGTCTCAAATTGTTTTCTGAATGATCTCCATCCTTTCCTTAAAACATTTTCCATGACTTTGGTTTGAGTGGCATTTAATTCTCCTTGTTCATTCCATCACATAAAACTGTTCCTATTTGTTCTTTTCCTATTTTCTTCCTACCCACTTGTTAGGTATTTCCCAATTCTTTGTCTTCAGTCTATTTCTCTTTTTTCTTATTGTCTTCCTTTAACTACATGCATACTGATGTCTTACTGATCATATTGGTGTGCATGACTTCTCAGTTTATAGCTATAATTTATATTACTGTAAGCTCCAGGCTCATGTTTCAACTTGCCTATTGGAAATCTTCACACAAATGTTCTACATTTGTGGAGAACTCTATATATCTATGAAGTAAGTAAAGAAATAAATATTCATTAAACTTCTCCCATATATCAGGTATTGTCTTAGGATCTTAGAATTCAAAGACAAAAAAGAAACAGTCTCATCTGTACTCAAAGAGCTTGAATTTTATTAGAGGAGACAAATTCAACTAATAAATCTAAACAAACGATTTTATTAACTTTCACTAAAATATATATTCTTCCTTCTGACTTCCCTAGACCTCACTGTCATCTTTAACTTGTTCCTCTCCATCATTTCCCATATTAAATCATTTTGCCAAGTTCTTTTGTCTGTACTTCTGCCAATATCTTTTCCTCTCCCATCAATATTCTCTTTCTAATAATTATCTGGACACTGGGTCTCCTGGTCACATCCAGCTTGAAAGTACAGAGACCACTCCTCCATCCTGATCTCACTAATGATAAGCACAGGAGCTCTTACTGAGTCAGTTCCCTCTTCTTAGCAGCCTAATATCTTCCTGATTCCAGGGCTCATGATATTGGTTCTGAACTAAGCTCAGACACCTGATCCACTTAAATACTAGGTAGCTTAGAGCTCCCAAAGTCCCAGTAATGAAGAATATAAATATGTGCCACAATGCCTTGTCATTCCTTTCCTAATCTAAATACTAGGAATTTATTAGCTTCTAACATCACCTCTTATGTGTACTTTTAAGTCAACAAACATTTATTAATCAGTTATTGTGTGCAAAGAATGGCTAAACCTTATGATATACAAAATAAAAGCAAAAGGAAAGAGCTCCTAACTTCAAGAGGATTACTTTCATTTTGAGGCTTGATTTATTGTTTATATATTATATAACATGATATTTAATATAATAATAGCATAATACATATTATTTGCTATTAATATGTAATAAATTATAATAGATATGCTTATCCAATGGAAACAAATTATCATATTATCTATACCAAAAAATCTCTCTCATTCTTTTATCCCCTTTTCAAAAACCATTCCCCCTTCCAATGAAGATAGACCATTTTCACATAATTCATACTAAATCACATAACATATAATTTCTGGTTTGTCATGCTGTGAAACAAGACCATATTGCTTACAGTAGAGAAAAATCATGGAGTAAATGTGAAGAATGGTATGTTTCAATCTATATTTGAATTCTGTTCCTTCTAGGGAAGTGGATATCCATTTTTGTCACATGTCTCTTGGAGTTGTCCTGGATCCATGACTTGTTGAAAATAGTTGTCATTCATGGTTGATTTTCATACATCATAATTATTACAGTGTACAATGTTCTCCTGGCTCTTTTCACTTCAATTTGCATCATTTCATATGTCATTCCATTAAAAAATTATTGTCATCGTTTTTGTTATTTCTTATGGCATAATAATATTCCATTACAATTATATGCCACAACTGGTTCAGTCATTCCTCTAACTCATTTAAATTATTGATAGAATAAAATAAATAGAAATATATCTTCCATAAAAGATTCAGAAATCGTATGAACAGATTTATGAAACACTTTTTGAAGAAGTAAAGTAAGATTTAAGTAATTGGAGAAATGTTAATTGTTCATGGGTAGGCAGAGACAATATACAAAAAAAGACAATTTTATTTAATCTACTCATTTAGTGCCATCTCAATTAATTGAACTAGAAAAAGCAATGACAAAATTCATTTGGAAAAACAAAATATTATGAATATCAAAGGAAATCATGAAAAATATGTAAAGGAAGAAGGTCTAACAGTACCAGATTTCAAATTATATCATAAAATAGTAATTATCAAAATTATTTGTTACTAGCTAAGCAATTGAAAAGTAGATCAGTGGAACAGAATAGACAAATAACAAATAGTCATAAAATGCTATACTAACTAATTTTATGTTTGGCAAAGGTGACTTTCTAATTTTTGCAATAAGAATTCACTGTTTGGTAAAAATTGTTGGGAAAACTGGAATACAGTTTGAAAAAAGTTAATATAGAGCAGCGTCATTAATCCAGACACAATGAAAATGAATGCATGATCAAGTCATAAAGGAAGACACTATAAAAAATTAGAACACTGAACATATTAACAATAAGATTTATGAATTGGAGAAGATTTTATGAATTAAAAAGAGAGGAAATATTTTGAAATTTAAAATGAATAACTTTGAATACATTAAACTGAAGAATTACTGTACAAATAAATCTAATGAAGCCAAGATTAGAAAGAAAGCAATAATTTGGGGGAATATTTTTTGCACAGTTTCTTGGACAGAAGTATAATATCTATAAGTGGAGAATCTTGTCAGACATGTAAAAATATAATCCAATACCAGTATTAGGTTTCTTTCCTAAGATGATTAAGGGAAAATGAAAAGAAACTATATGTTCTAAAATATTTATAGTGGTTCTTTTTGTGGTGACAAAGAACTGGAAAATAAAGGAAACTGATGCAACTTTCATTTTAATGGGAGGATATTATATATAAAGAAGCTGAAAAAGTTGTGGCTCAATGATCCCACATATACCTGTGAAAACAAGGGTCTAGAAAGTTAGAAGTACAAAGACTGGACAAGACTGATCTGGAAGCACTCATTAAAATCAAATTTCCAAGAGGAAATTGCCAATCAGAAGAAAGGGCTTCAATAAAAGAGGGATTTTCCAGGCTTCAGAAGTGGTGGCAATTCATTGTGAGAAAGGTTGTGTGTAAGGATAGTATTGAAGGTAGCTTCTAGGATAGTGAGGGCAAATCAATGGTACCTGTGCCAAAGATGGCACACAAAGTGCTCTCTATGGGTATTTGACCACCCTCTCCCACCCCCCAAATTTGTTACTAGAAAGGCAGAGGGACTGTGGTGGAGCTGCTCCCCTTCCCCTCTCCACTGTGCCTGAAGACATTTTTTTCACATCACCTGCTCCTCTGCCCAACAGTCCAATAGGATGGCACAGGGAGTAAAGTGGATGGCTCACAGGTGGAAGAGGTAGAACGGCAAAGTGTTCAGACCATTCCCCTCCCTCTCTCTACATTTGTTGAGAACATTCCTCACTTTAACTGCCCTTCTACCCAGCAGTCCAATGGGTGCATTTCCTCTCTCCCCTGTGTGGGGCAAGAAGGGGGAGAGGCAAGGCACAGGGTCTGGTAGGGGCACTAAATCTGGGTGATTGGGTGGGGGCAGGGCCTGGCACTCAGTCTCTAAAAGGTTCACCATCACTGTTCTAGGATGAGAAGGCTGCTAGAGAGCAGAGGAGAAGTCAGTGATAAGGCTAAAGATTTCATTGGTGCAAAATAGAAATAGAAGTGTATAGAATCAGTAGGAGAGCCAAGAGTAGAATTAAGGATACTATTGCAATATTTCCAAATTTATGTCTCTGGTCTTTCTACTTCTAATTCATACTTCATAAAAATGATGTAATAATCTCCTTATACACAGACACGCTCTGGAATTTTACCAAAAGATTCTCAAAAATAAATTGTCTCCACAATAGGAATCTAATCCACCTTTGCAGGCATATTTCACTGTTAACTATAATGTGCTTTATAATCCAATTAAGCTTGAATACTTACTATTTTACTCCCAAATCAAGTGCCATTCCATATATTTTCCTTATACAGACTTTTCACTACCTGAAGTATCTGAACTGAACCTCCAATATATAACTTCTAAAATAATATCAAGCTTCAGAATACTTTTCAGACTTCACTACCTCCAAAAACTTTACCTCAAATGAAATATTCAAATTCATGAAGATGTTTCTAGGAGATATATTCTAAAAGGGAAAATATGCCTTTAAAAACTATTTCATTTTGTAAATTTTAGTTTATTAATTATAGTTTTCATTTTTTTCTTTCATAATTTTGGCAGTACAGGATAATTGTTACATTTAATTTAATGATTGATAAGCAACTTTCCAAATTATTTCCCATTGTAAAATGCACATTAATTGGTGGATAATGACACTATTTAATTATATGTAATGAAAAACAGTTTACTGTGCCTGCCAGTTATTATCAAAAGTTAATAAATGACTTTTCAAAATATGATGAATATTGAAAAATTCAAAAATAACTTATGGAACTATGACAATAAATTACTGTATAATTTCAATTTAATTATGATACTAGGCAGAGATAAATGTAAAAATCCCCTCCCTCATTTAATTTATTTTGCAAGGTAGAAGTGTTACCAAATTAAGAAATATTTCTAAATTCTTTTCTTAATAATGTGAAGCACTGAGATTCCTACATTCAATTTTTTTCAAGGATGCCATTGAAAACTTCTCAAATATTCACAAAATCAGAAAATATCAGAGCTAGAAAGATCTATGGAAAATATAAACTGTGATGATTCATTATTATCTCTATTATTAAATATAAAGAATTCCATTTGGTTTTTAAGTTCTTTATAATATGCCCCACTCTCTACTTTTCAGTATTCCTACACTTTATTCTCATCTAGGTACTATATGATGTTGAAGTCCTAGCAAAATTTTATGTGGCACTCCCTAAATGTACTCTCCTTTTTCATTATTTGTATTCATACCTGGAATGAGCTCCCTTAAAATCCTTACCTCCTAGCTTCCTTAGGTTCCTTCAAGATTCCACTCTTAATCTCACTTTCTGCAATTCTGGGAAGATGGTGGCTTAGATGGAATGAATCTTTAAACCTCTGCACCCTTATGCACCAAGATAGAAAACAATGTGCTTTGAGAAGAAAGAGGACCAAATCTTATAATGGGACAGAGCAGGGGGAACCCTACTGCAGCACAACTAAAGATGTATGCCAAGAAAAAGGCATCAATTCTTGAACTATCAGGTCTGAGGGTTTAGAAGGGGAATCCCAGGATCCCAGGACACCTCCCCCATGTGCTGTGCGGAGTCTCCAGCAGCCCGGGAAATCTCAGGGTAGGTGGGCACACTGTTTGGGAGAGAGGGCCTTGCTGGCACCAAACTTGGGGAGTTAAACACAGGCACTGGAGAGGTGAATGGAGGAGAAAAACAGAGAAACACAGCAAAAAAGCCTGGAAGATGGTGACTTAGAGAGAACCAAACCCCAGACCACAGACAGCTTGGCTTCCTCATACTGAGATAGAGAACGCAGGGCTTCAAGAGGTAAGAAAACCAGATCAAACACAGGAGACAGCTCAGAGAAACTCCACTGCTGGAGAACTCAGTTCAGGGAAAATGCTCCTTCTTGTCCTCCCACAGTTTTTTTTTTTTAATTGTTGTTTGCTTTTTTGGTTTTGTTTTGTTTTTCCCTCCTCTTGAGGTTTTAGCCTTAGGGCAGATAAAGCAGTAAAATTAATTCAATCAATACAGAATTAATCCCAACAATTGGACAGACAAGAAGTCTTCAGAAGGCAGAGAAAGTAACTACAAACCTCCATTGGCAGCTGAGGGAAGATCTTTCATCAAAGATCATTAAATACATCTGCTCAAACTAGCAGAACAAGGAAGGGAAAAAAAAAACATGAGTAAGCAACAGAAAAAGAGAAAAGAAAGGCCAATTGAGAGCTTCTTTAAAGGAAGTGAAAAAAGAGTAAATGAAATAGAAATAGAAGAAGAGGAAGTAGTTCCTGAAACCTGGACACAGGCTTTAGAAGATCTCAAAATTCAATTAATTAAAGAAATTCAGGAATTCAAAAAGCAATCAAGAGAGGCAATAAAGGCTAAGACAATTTGAAAAAGGAAATACATGAACTAAAACAAAAAAATAAAGTCTTAAAAGCCAGAATTGGCCAGCTTGAAAATGAAGCAAAGAAGGCAAAAATGATCTACAAAGAAAATCAGACCAAAAGGAGAAGGATGACCAAAAAGCCAGGGATGAAATTATTCTTTAAAAAACAGAACTCAACAACTAGAAGAAAATGACTTCACAAAGCAGTAAGAATATATTAAACAAAATTTTAAAAAAATGAAAAATTTGAGGAGAATATGAAACACCTCATTGATTCAACCAAAGATCTGGAGAACAGAGCTAGAAGAGACAACTTAAGAATTATTGGTTTACCAGAACATTATGGTAAAAGAAAAAGTTAGATAACATCTTACAAGAAATTTTCAGAGAAAATTGCCCTGAATTTCTCAAACAAGAGGGAAAAGTGGAAATAGAATGAATCTACAGATCACCTCCTACATTTAATCCACAACTGACAACTTCCAGGAATATTATAGCCAAATTCAAAAACTACATGACTAAGGAAAAAATAATACAAGCTGCTAAAAAGAAGTCATTTAGATATCAGGGAACCACAGTTAGGATAATATAGGATCTGGCTGCATCTATATTGAAGGACTGGAAAACATGGAACACAATATTCCAGAAAGCAAGAGAACTTGGTCTAAAACCAAGAATCAACTACCCAGCAAAACTAACTATATTATTGTAGGAGAAAGAATGGTCATTCAATAAAATCAAGGATTTCCAAACATTCACCAAGAAAAAACCAGACTTAAACAGAGAGTCTGCTGCCCAAACCCAGAACTCATGAGAATCAACATAAGGTATTAAAAGAAAGGGGGGAGGAGAAAAAATTATTTTCTTTAAGGGACACAACAAGTTCAATCAATTTGTATCCCAAGAAGAAAAGTGGATATTGGCAAATATTAAAAATTGTTATTACCAACAGGGTACCTAGAAGAAGTTTACATAGAGGGAACAGGGACAAACTGTATAGGATGAAATGTCAAGCAATACACACACACACACACACACACACATGTATATATGTATGTATGTATGTATGTATGTATAAATATATACAAAACTGGGGGGGAGAAGGTAATAATAAGAAAAATAGGAAAATAAACAAAAAGGAATAAATTTATATTCCATAAAGAAGCTCATGGGACCAACAAGGAAAAATAACAATACACTATAAGGGTAAAGAGGTTAGAGAGAGGAAATATTCAATACTTAAGTGCATTGAAATCAACTTAAAGAGAGAAGAACAATCAGATCCATTAGGGCAGAGAATTGATTCATGTCCTATAGAGAAGTAGAAGGGTAACAAACAGACTGGTGGGGAGGGAAGCAATACTAGGGAGGGAGAGGGCTTAGGGGGAAGTGTGGCGTAGCTTTAAAGAACAATAAGAGAGGAATAGGAAAGGAGGTGGGAAAAAGGGAAGTACAACAAGGGAGGGAATTATAGGAACTGATTAAAAACAAAACACTGGAATAGAAGGAAACAGTGAAAGAAGAAAGGATAGGACTAGGAGAGAGAATCAACATGTCTGGGAATGCACAGTTGATAATTATAACTCTGAATGTGAATGGGATGAACTCGCCCATAAAATGGAAGCAAATAGCAGAGTGTATTAGAAACCAAAATCCTACCATATGTTGTCTACAAGAAACAGACATGAGATGGACAGACATACATAGAGTGAAAATGAGAGGATGGAGCAAAATCTATTGGGCTTCAAATGAGAAAAAGAAGGCAGGGATTGCTATCATGATCTCTGACAGAGCCAAAGTAAAAATAGATAAGGTTAAAAGAGATAGGGAAGGTAACTACATCCTAGAAAAAGGCAGTATAAACAATGAAGAGATATCAGTACTCAACATGTATGCACCAAATGGTGTAGCTTCCAAATTTCTAAAGGAGAAGCTAGTGGAGCTCAAGGAGGAAATAGATAGCAAAACCATACTAGTGGGGGACCTCAACCTTCCCCTATCAGATCTAGATAAATCAGACCAAAAAAATAAATAAGAAAGAGATAAGAGAGGTGAATGAAACCCTAGAAAAATTAGAGTTAATAGATATATGGAGAAAAATAAATAGGGACAAAAAGAAATGCACCTTTTCAGGAGCACAGAACATTCACAAAGATAGACCATGTAATAGGGCATAGAAACATGGCAAACAAATGCCAAAAAGCAGAAATAATAAATGTAAACTTCTCAGATCATAATGCAATAAAACTAGTTATTAGTAAGAATACATGGAGAGTCAAACCAAAAACTAATTGGAAATTAAATAATATGATTCTCCAAAATAATTTAGTGAAAGAACAAATCATAGAAACAATTAATAATTTCATTGAAGGCAATAACATTGATGAGACATCTTACCCAAACCTATGGGATGTAGCCAAAGCAGTTCTAAGGGGAAAATTTATAACACTGAGTGCATATATTAACAAATTAGTGAGGGCAGAAATTAATGAATTGGGCATGCAACTTAAAAAACTAGAAAATTTACAAATTAAAAATCCTCAGATGAAAACTAAATTAGAAATACTAAAAATCAAAGGAGAAATTAATAAAATCAAAAGTAAAAGAACTACTGAATTAATAAATAAGACAAGAAGCTGGCATTTTGAAAAAAAAACAGATAAAATAGACAAAGTACTGGCACATCTAATAAAAAAAAGGAAAGAAGAAATCCCAATTAACAGTATCAAATATGAAAAGGGAGACCTCACCTCTAATGGAGAGGAAATTAAGGCAATCATTAAAAACTGTTTTGCCCAATTATGTGGCAATAAATATAGTAATCTAGGTGATATGGATGAATATTTACAAAAAATATAAATTGCCTAAATTAACAGCAGAAAAAATAGAATACTTAAATAATACAATATCAGAAAAAGAAATTGAACAAGCCATCAAAAAACTCCCTAAGAAAAAATCACCAGGGCCTGATGGATTCACAAGTGAATTATATCAAACATTCAAAGAACAATTAGTCCCAATAATATAGAAATTATTTGACATAATAAGCAAAGGAGTCCTACCAAATTCTTTTATGACACAAATATGGTACTGATTCCAAAGCCAGTTAGATCAAAACCAGAGAAAGAAAAGTATAGACCAATCTCCTTAATGAACATAGATGCAAAAATCTTAAATAGAATACTAGCAAAAAGACTCCAGCAAGTGATCAAGAGGGTTATCCATCATGATCAGGTAGGATTTATACCAGGAATACAAGGATGGTTCAACATTAGGAAAACCATCCACATAATTGATCATATTAACAAGTAAACCAACAAAAACCACATGATTATCTCAATAGATGCTGAAAAAGCCTTTGACAAAATATAACACCCATTCCTACTGAATACACTAGAAAGTATACCTATCCTCTGTCTCTAGCCTCAGTGATTAGCCTGTTTGAGCAGTCCTTCCTATATTCCCCATTCATTCCTTAACTTAGCTGTCCCCATTTATTCCTCCTCATATCAATATTGCCCTTTTATTTCATTACACGGCTAAGAGACAGAAGGGAGGATCAGTGGAATAGACTTGGAGTAAGTGATGTCAGCAAAAGTGTAAGATAAACTCAAGGAGCCCAACTTTTGGGGCAAAAATCTACTATTTGAAAAAAAACTGCTGGGAAATTTGGAAAACAATATGGGAGAGATTAAGTTTAGATCAACATCTCACACCCTACACCAAAATAAATTCAAAATGGGTGAACAACTTGAATATAAAGAAGGAAACTCTAAGTAAATTAAGTGAACACAGAAGAGCATACTTGTCAGATCTCTGGGAAAGGAATGATTTTAAAACCAAGCAAGAGTTAGAAAAAATTACAAAATATAAAATATATAATTTTGATTATGTTAAATTAAAAAGGTTTTGTACAAAACAAAAACAATGCAACCAAAATCAGAAGGGAAACAACAAACTAGGAAAAAAATTATAACTAAAAATTCTGACAGAGGTCTAATTACTCAAATATACAAGGAGTTAAATCAATTGTATAAAAAATCAAGCCATTCCCCAACTGATAAGTGGGCAAGGGACATGAATAGGCAATTTTTAGATAAAGAAATCAAAACTATCGATAAGCACCTGAGAAAGTGTTCTAAATCTCTAATAATTAGAGAAATGGAAATCAAAACAACTCTGAGGTATCACCTCACACCTAGGAGATTCACTAAAATGATAGCAAGGGAGAGTAATGAATGTTGGAGGGGATGTGGCAAAATTGGGACATTAATGCACTGCTGGTGGAGTTATAAACTGATCCAACCATTCTGGATGGCAATTTGGAATTATGCCCAAAGATCAATAAAAGAATGCCTGCCCTTTGATCCATCCACAGCATTGCTGGGTTTGTACTCCAAAGAGATAATTGATAAACAGACTTATACAAAAACATTTACAGCCACACTCTCTGTGGTGGCAAAAAAACTGGTAAGCGAGGGTATGCCCTTTAATTGGGGAATGGCTGAACAAATTATGGTATATGTTGGTGATGGAATACTATTGAGCTCAAAGGAATAATAAACTGGAGGAATTCCATGTGAACTGGAAAGACCTCCAGCAACTGATGCAGAGTGAAAGGAGCAGACCCAGAAGAAAGTTGTACACAGAGACTGATACACTGTGGTAAAATCAAATGTAATGGACTTCTGTACTAGTAGCAAAGAAATGACCCAGGACAATTCTGAGGGATTTATGGAAAAGAAAAATCCCCACATTCAGAGGAAGAACTACAGGAGAGGAAACAAAGAAGAAAAACAACTGGTTGAACACTTGTGTTGATGAGGACATGATTGGGGATGTAGACTTGAAACTACCAGAACAATGCAACTATCAATAATATGTAAATAAGTCTTGATTGATGACACATGTTAAAACCAGTGGAAATGAGAGTTAGGTATGGGGTGGGGGGAGTTTGAGGGATTGAAGGGGAAAGT
Organism: Gracilinanus agilis; assembly: GCF_016433145.1. NCBI lineage: Eukaryota > Metazoa > Chordata > Mammalia > Didelphimorphia > Didelphidae > Gracilinanus > Gracilinanus agilis. Next base: position 153,057,389 of record NC_058135.1, read on the forward strand.
AAAAACATGAATCATGTAACCATGGAAAATTTTTCTAAAAATAAAATAATTAATAAAAATTAAAAAAAAATTAATCTCACCTCATCTGTCCCAGTTCCCCTTATGGCTACTGTATTCCCTCTCACAATACAGACCATTTACTCTATTTAGTTTTTGCATGTATTTTTTTTTTGCATGTTGTCTCTTCCATAATAATGTGAGCTTCTTAGATCAGAGCCAATGTTTTTTTCTTCTATCTTTGTATCAATTGTGATTAGCACAGTCTCCGTAGTAGCGCAATACTTTACTCTTCATCTTTCATTTTGAGGAAGACCAATAACATCACATGATGTTATCTTGACTCCTGCATGAATTGTATTTAAGTGCCCCAGAGTTGCACAGTCTTTGGCCTCACTCTCTTTTGGAGTCACCAAATTATAGTGGCAAGATAAAAGTCAAGATGACTGGCAATGGACCAGATTGCAGTGGATGATGTTGGCATCTTTGATGTCTGACTGTCCTTTAAGCACTCCATAGCATCTGCTTCAGCTACTTTTGTGGCCATTGGACCAAATTGTTATCATGACCCTTTTCTACTGCAGAAAGACTTCATTCCAGGCTCAATATTTAGCACTTGCTAAATACTTGCTGGACTAACTGTTCTAGTTAAACCCCTCATTTTGCTCTAATTCAACAAAAGGTCAGAGAGGGAAAGGGACTTACCTGAGTTTCTTTTGTTTTTTAGCTAATTAGTAGATACCTCTAATCTAAAAATTCAATTTTCTTCACTTCCTTTTAATCAGTACCTCTTAACCCTAAAATAAAAACAAAGCTACTCTTAAATGCTGCATTTCTACATGAAGTCATTTTTGATCCATCCCTCCTCCAAGTTGTTATATACCATTCATATTTACTTACGGTATATTCATATATGCCATTGCCCCTAATATAACATAAGCTACTTGAGGACTGGTAATATATCATGTTTGCCTATTAAATTCAGCATTGACATAATGAGCCCAAGAAAATGGTAGTTCCATCAACTTCTCTGAGGAGAAATGGAAAGTTTTCATACCAATCGGAGTGAAAACAAGTCTATGGATGAGCTCTTTTCTTTTATCCTGTTAAGTTGTGAAAATTAAGACTTCAAAAATAAAATATAATTTAGGAAAATAAAATATAATCAAGGAAAAGAATTATAAGGAGGAAAATGTTCTATGTGAGTGTGAGTATGTGCACGCACTATATACAAATACACATATGACCATTCACACACATACCTATGTAGATGACAAAAAGGTTGAATAAAATAGCCACTCTTTACATTTTTCAAATTATTAGTTAAAATGGTAAAACTTCCCATAAAATTTAAAATAATAGTTATCTTTAATAAGGCATAATTTTGTTCCAGATATTTTGCCTTGAAATTTTGCTTTGATGAAAGGTAAATGAGAGTGAGATCTACTCTATTCCCAATAGAAAAGTAATCTCTGCTTCTCTCTGGCTCTCTACACCCAATCATTTGTTAAATTCTATACATCCTTTTGTTGCATTGTATATCGTACTGTTTCATTCAATTGCCAATTCCATTACCCTTGTTCAAAACTATATTACTTAACATCTGATCTAAACTTTTTAGTGACTTTTCACTATCTACTTTTACTCATGTTACTCTTTCCACCGTATTGTCATACGGTTAAATCAATTTCAACTGTTGAAATATTACAAATACTTAGTAAATCAATGCTTCCTCCATTAGAAAACTTTCTCCAATAATTCCAGCAAGAATGGAAAAGTTTCCTTTCTTTAAGCTGAGTATTGGTACCACCAACATGTTATTGATCATATACAAAATTTAAATAAAAAAATATATATAATCTTTCTTCCCTATTAAACTAAAATTATTTTTAAGGAGAAGGTTCATAAGAAATACATATGGTTACATTCAATCATCTTGATGTTATTTTAAATGAATATTAATTTAAACTATATTAATATTTATTTTAAAAGTATTAAATAACATTAATGATAAATGAGAAGTATAATTAATTATACAACTTAATTTTTGAGAGCTTTAAATATGAATCATGAGAGTAGTAAGTCTTCTATATAGAAAGATATTCAGAAGTTTTAATACACTTCTTAATGAATGCTATACTTCTGCCTAAAAATCTTACGTTTATTGCGCTAGATTCCAGTAATATCATATTTAAATGCCAAAGAGAAAAAGGAAAAAAAAAGCATGAGCCCAAGTATCTACAGAAAAAAAAATAATATATATATTCCTCATCTTTAGAATCCATTTCAAATTCTTACTTATGAATTAGACTTTAAATTGTTATAGTTCAAGTACAGAATATTCAAGATCAGTTTTGTTTGAAATAAATAAATAAATATATATATATGCATATATATATATATATATACATATGACATGATGATATGGGAAATATAATAGCTATGAGAAGAAAAAAAATTAAGGTGCAGGAATAAAGGTAAGTGATTGATTAGTTTTTATCTAAATTTAGCCTTATGCTTACAAAAGGTTTGGCTCTCTTTATTTTACTGTTGTACTTGGGACAGAGTCATTCCTTCTGACAGATATAATTCAGAGGCCAGGAAGAGAATGGACTTCTCTAAACCCAGGAGCAAATGTATCCCTATGTATCAAAACAGAGCAGAGTAAGAAGTTAAGCTGCCTTGGCATAATGGTTTAATCAAATAATCAGATGGGATTTTATGTTCTTCCAAATGAATCTGCTATACAATCTTGATTTAATTTACTCATAAAGCAACCCTATTTTATATTGCAAATGTGTTTACTTCAAAAATTTTATCACATAAACAAACCACAATATAATTAAAATGTCTTAAGTTTAGATTTAGAAATATATGGTGAATTTATGAAATCTTCAAGTCACATCGATATAGGAATTTTTTATGACATAAAAATTATTTACAAGAAATTAAACTGAATTTTTTAAAACAATTCTTTAAGCAGCTATAGATTTCAAATTCTTACCAATGGGAAGATTATACTTCTTCCTTATTACTCAATGTCAAATATTAATGTTATTAGTCAAATATTGATTTCTATGTAAAATGTGGTAAATACTGAAAAAGAAATATATAAATTGTACATTACTTTAATAGATTATCTTTCCCTGTCAAACTAATAAATGGGTGAAATACAGAACATGTGAATAGTTCATAAATCTCTTTTGCTTCTTAAAGGGTGTAATAGCGATTTTCACTTTGAAGAAGAAGAGAGACGAAAGAATGGGGCACATGAAATTAAAGGAATAATATTAAAATCCTAACTCTGTTACTTAGAATGAGGCCTTAGGTAACCATTTGCTATCTCTAGGGTTCAATGTTGAAATATTTCCAATCTCTATACCTAAGTAGAAGCCAAAGCTGAAGGAGAGAAGATAAAGGATGAAGAAAGAGAGAGTAAGGAAATGGGAACATTTAGAAAAATTTAAATAAAATCATTCTCATGTCTACTTTGGACAAGCACCAGTTTGATATTTAGGCATCGATGGCTTTTAAAAATTAAATTAAAGGTTCTTTTAGTGAACACCTGTCTGTCTATTTAATGCTTTACTTGATGCCAATAGTCAATAAATTGTTGGACAAAGTAATCTCTGTAGTAAGGTTTATCATGAGGTCTTATGTAAGTTTGATATTCTGATGAGAGACGTTTTTTGGAAGGCCTTCAAGGCTTCATTTTGTTCTAATTCGTCAAATACTTTCTCAAAAAGCAATAAACAATTAATCAGTATGATGTTATCTCCTCTATGTCTCTAGTCAGTTCTATGGGTATAAAGATGTGGCTAGATGTTTGATGAACTGATGAAAATTGCCTGTAAATGATTTCTTAAGCCATACACATGAATCCTTTTTCATAGAAGTGAGGGATCAGGTAGAATATTTTATGTATATCATACATATGAGTATATTTTGCATGCATATTCATATCTATGCATGCATTTATCTACATACACATATACACATATATAATCTAAATATAAATGATATATATGTACATACACACATACAAACACTATGCTCATTAATGATGGGGCTTCAAAGAGTTAAGGGAAATATCCTGTATAAGGTTCAAGCAAAAGAAGAATCTGTTTAAGAGATATTAATTTCATCAAAACCAAGAAAACCAGAAAAAGAAATTCTTTAATTATTTTATATTAATGGTAAAGAGATAAAATTGTCCATCCAATGTGAGAAAATAAAATTGTGAATAAAAACATACTTTGTTCTGATTATGGCATATAACTCAATGAGCCAGTTCAGTAATTAGTTCATCAATGTTTATATCTTTGTAAAGTACTACAGATAACTAATATGATATTTATAAATGTAACTAGTAGGAAATTGGCTGAATAATACTTATAGAATTATAAAATAATATTTAGAGTAAAAGTAGAAAAAACATTTCTGGACCTTGATAGAGGAAGACAGTTCAAATGTGAACTTAGACAATTAACAATAAGTCCCTTGATCTCTGTTTGACCCAGTTTCCCCTTCAGTAAAATGGGGATAATAATATCATCCACTTCCTATTTGTAAAGAACAAGTGAGATAATTAATAATAATAATAATAAAGCACATAGCATAATGCTTAGGACATAGTGTTATATAAATTTTCATTATGATTAACACTGGTATTGTTATTAATGCATATATGTATATATATGAATCATCATAAATTATCTGAAAATCCTGTCAATGTCTTACACATAGGAAGCATTCATATATATTTATTGAATGGATAAATACAGTTTTATTTTTAAGATTTTATTTTATTTGTGTGTGAATCATCTATTATGGATTATATATATAGCTTTTAAAAATAGCCATCATCGCCTATATTTTCCAGAGCATCCTTAGCCTACATCTCCAACAGAACCATTCCTTTTAACAAACAGAAAAGGGGGAAAAATTCAGCAAAAGTAACCAACAAATCTAGCATTACCTGTGGAATTCCACACCCATAGTTCTTCAGTTCTGCAAATAAAGGAAAGAGGTACTTTCTTTATCTCTTCTTTGGGGCTAGACTTAGTCATAATAGTTTCAAAGCCAAATGAACATTTTAAAAATATATAAAGCAATGAACAGATCCTTGCTTAAGGGAAAAGCAACCTCCATTTGCCTATGTTCCAAGCTCTCATTTTCCAATGATTCAGTAACCAGTAGTCTGATATAGAATAAAGCATGCCCCTTGGGCTCCTACAGGAATCCTTTATTCAGGGTAATGCTGCAGTCACTAAAGACATTCATTTTATTCCCAATGGAATCTTCATGTCATAGGCAATAATTGGAAATTATGGAGAGGCAGATTTAAGCTTCAGATAAAGAATATGTTTTTTTAACATTTAGAATTGTTCAAAAAGAGAACAGAGTGTTCCAGGAATTAGAGAGTTTGATATTTCTGTATGTCTAGCTGGAGATCAGGTGGCCTGAATTGAGAGATTTTTAGACTTTCAGTTAATAGATATAGGAACTAAATAAAATGTTGGGCTTAGATCCAGAATGATCTGGGTTCAAATTCATTAATCAAATTCACATTTATAATGTGTTTATTTTATGGTAGGAATTGTGCTAAGCATTAGGGATAGAAAAAGAGGCCAAAAAAGGCCCTGCCTCAAAGAACTTTAAACAATAATGGGGGAGACTATACAAATCAATATATACATAGTGAGATATAGAGATGATAAAAAAGAAATAATTAATAGAAGAGAGACACTAGAATTGAAATCCCACATGTAAGTCTCACTAGCTATGTGACCCAAGTTAGTCAAATCACTTAATATTTTTATGCTTTAATAGCTCCCTACTAAGTCATGGATGAGATGCTGCTCTGTTTTAAGGGAGAAAACTTCCATGCATATAAAAACCTCTTAGTCTTTTTAAGATCTAAATTTATTTAGATTTGGGTTCAACTAATTTCAAGGATTCTATGATCTATGACTCCTCATGCAGTCTTTGAGAAATGGAGGGATGAATTTGCTAGAGTCAAATCTGTCAACTGTGTTTTTTGGGAACCCCAATTTTGCCCCAATTCCCTGAGAACTTGCCCCTATGGAAGTCCCAGACTGACCCATTTTAGACTAGACAATAGACCTTAAAGTACTTAATGATCCCAGTTTAGGTGGGACTAATAGATAAAGTCAAATGTTAAGTACCCTTTTTGTTCTAGAAGTTTCCCCCATTGTATCAGAGATCCATTCCCAAGAAGACTAACACCAGGGAAATAACCATCATTTTTGTATACATTGTGGTAGAGCATTTCCCCATACTCCAGCCTCTGGCTACAGCTCTTTCCCAAGTCTGCTTTGCTGTACCTAGTTCCCCAAAAGGTATATAAGATCCCTATGTTTTATTGTTCTCCAGAGAATCATCTCATGGGTGATTCTTACAGAGATACTGTTCCCAGAATCCCAGAGCCTTTAGCTCTGTGTGGTTTTTAGGTGCTTGATCCTGTGTGGTGGCAAAATAATGAACATTATCTCTTTCCTGATCAAAGATTTGGTTTTGCTGACTATGTTAATAGTAACTATGTTTTTCCAAGTTGAAAAATCCTTCTGATTCCTATGGAAAATCACAAATGGGAAGTGTTTGTAGATTTATTAGCACTAATCATGAACTAGATAATTGACTTGAAGATTACCTTTATTTATCTTTGGAAGATTTTCCAAATACTTTATATTTGTTATTTCATTTAAGCCTAGAATTGACTGTATGAGGGAGATATTGTAGATATTCTGTCTCCATTTTACAAATTAAAAAAAAACAAAAAACAAATATAATTGAGGCTCTGGATATTTAAAATTTTTTTCCACGATCGAATAGCAATCATTTAAATTAATTTTCCAGATTAAATGTCAATACAATTTTCAGATATTTTGTGATGCATGTTCTATCCCTCCCTCTGACCCCTTCCCGCTTGCCAAAACAATACCATGCAATATTTTTTATATTCATCATGTTGTGAAATAAGACACAAATTGTTTACATTAGAGAAAAAAATTATTGAGGAAATAACATGAAGAATGCTATGCTTCAATAGGCATTCAGATTTCATCAGTTCCTTCTATAGCAGTGGATATTCTTCTTCATCATAAATCCATTAGAGTTGTCCTGGATCTTTACATTACTGACAATAGTTAAGTCATTCACAGGTGATCACTGTATTTTATTGCTGTTACTATGTACAATGTCTCCTCATTCTGCTCAATTCACTTTTCATTACTACAGATAAGTCTAGCTGTTTTGTGATTGTCTTATTTATCATTTCTTATGGTGCAATAGTATTCCCATTGCAATCATATATCACAACTTGTTCAGCCATTCCCTAACTGATGGACCTCCCTTGAGTTTTAAGCTCTTTGCCACCACAAAAGTAGGTACTATAAATATTTTCATAGAGGGGGTCCTTTTCCTCTATCTTTGATTTCTTTGGGATAAAGACCTACTATTGATATTTTGGGGTAATAGTTTATGAATATTTTAATGGCCCTTTTGGCATTCCAAATTGTTCTCCATAATAGCTGGTTTAAGTCACTTTTTAAGTGTAACAATCACCCTTTTAGGTATAATGTGATATATCACTTGTATGATGTGGGAAGCCAATAAAAAAATAGATAAAAAATCCGAGACTCCTCTTTTGACCCCTTTTGTGATCCTTGTGATTTCTTGTTGAAAAGTATTGTGGCCTTATTGAAAAGCTTTAAGTTCCTATCAAACCTGAATTTAAAGGGTTAACACTGTTTACACAGCAAGGAATGCTGCCACCTGGTATAGCCAAGACCAAAATCTTAGGGGGGGCAATTCAACCCTGAGAGGGATACTCCCCAACTTGGCTTCCTGATAAGAACCTAGTCAAAATTCAGCCTTGGCCTCCATCTATTCTGAAGCCAATGTTTTGTGTTTTGACGTGACATAATTTGTAACTTCTGTGCATCTGCAAAATTTAGGTGGAGGGTTCTTTTGTGTGAAATGAGTCTTGAAATATATATAACAAATTCCATGTTCCTGGAGCCAGAGCTGGAAGCATGAGGTAAAAGACAACTCCCTTGTCCCGTCCTTATTTCCTTATCAACTAAACTGTCCTCAACAGTTTTTCAGAGATGATAAAGGGATCTCAACAGTATGAGTTGTGAGAAGTACAATTTTGAAGGACAAACAGATTGAGGACCATTTTGAACATTAATTGTTGAAGTTGTGGTGCATTTTGATTTCCTTTGTTCACTTACATGTAATTATTTTAAGCCTTTTAAGAGGGTAAAGTAAGGAAAATAATAAATGTTGGAGGGATTGTGGCAAAATTAGGACACTAATGCATTAGTGGTATAGTTGTGAATTAATCCAGCCATTATGGAAGGCAGTAAGGAATTTTGTGCAAAGGGCTTTAAAAGAATGCATACTCTTTGATCCAGCAATACTACTACTAGGTTTGTACTCCAAAGACATAATAAGGAAAAATACTTGTACAAAAATATTCATAGCCACATTTTTTGTGGTGGCAAAAAACTGGAAGATGAAGGATTGTCCTTTGATTGGAGAATGGCTGAACAAATTGTGGTATATAATGGTGATGGAATACTATCGTGCTAAAAGGATGGATGATCTGGAGGATTTCTATATGATTTTTATATGAACTAAGAGAACCTCAATGAACTGATGATGCAGAGTGAAATGAGCAGAACCAGAAGAACATTGTACTGAGAAAGTAAAACATTGTGGAACAATCCAATGTAATGGATTTTGGTACTAGTAGCAATGCAACAAGCCAGGACACCCCTGAAGGACTTATGTAAAAAAAATGCTATCTATATTAAGAGAAAGAAATATGGAAGTAGAAATGCAAAAACAAAAACATTTGCCATCACTTATCGCCTCAATATATGGGTATGTGATTTGGGGGTTTAGGCTTTAAAAATTGCTGTATAGCAAAATGAATAAAATAGAAATAGGTATCAAATGATAACATTTGTACAATCTAGCGGAATTGCTTGTCGACTCTGGGAAGAAGAAGGGAAGAGGGGAGGGGAAGAAAATGAATCATGGAAAAAATTTTAAAAATTGTATTTTTTAAAGAGGGTAAAACAAACAAAAACATTTTTAAAAGTCATGTACCACTTTGGAGACTATGCAGTGACTAAATATGAACTTTTGTTTTCATAAAAGAGATTTATTTAGGGTTTTTTTTCCTTTTTAAGTGGAATATGAAGCACTGAATACCAAGATACTCATTTAAACCATTGACTTTGACTGTGCATTGAAGAGAATAAAGAATATGTTAAAAGAGAAGCATTAAAAGGGAGTCAAAGAGCATTGGGTTTGAAGAAGCAAGCTGGGGTAGAAGTCATGTGACAAGAATAATTCAGATTCTAGTTCCTGACTGGCTGAAAAAATACTGAATTTCATTGGAATAGAGTTTTAGTTCAATCTGGAATTTTAAAGAGATAAAGCCTCTTAGAATTTCTCTTCGCTGGCTTCTGCTTGGAAAGAAAAAAAAAGGAGGAAATAGGGTCATGTTTGGTAGTTGCTTTGCTATATAGGAAATTATACTCAGATTTTAATTGGATAGTGGTAAGTGAAGAGATGAGTAGGATGGTGTGCCTAGTGGACAGACTCAAAGAGAGCTATTTTAATGTGAGCTCTTTCTAATTTCAGCATAATTAGGTAATACAGAATTCTAGTGAGTGATGCAAGTTGATTGTATTTGAGCTTCCCAGAGAGAACCAGTTCAAAGGTCTTTTGGTTTTGTTGGCTTACAAGGGAACCGCTAACTAAATTCAGAAGGTAACGCTTTGCCAAAACCCTTTTAAGGGTGGTCATATATTTAGAACCGAAAGAAACTTTAGAGGTCTTAAAGACAGAACTGTCTTATTTTATAAATGATGAAACTAGGTCACAGAGAGGTAAAATGACTACCCTGATTTCTCACAAGTAATAAATAAGAGTCATGGTCACAATTATCCAGATGCTCTGACTCTGAATCCAGCAGTCTTTTCCCACATTGTTCTGTGCTGTGGATTAATTGAGTTTGAATGTTCATAAGAAACTTGCAGAGAAAGAAAATATTATGTAAATACACATGAACAGCATACAAAGAGATTTATCTCAGATTAAACTTTAAGTACCAAATAGTATAGTATCTAATTGCCTAAAGACGATGCCTTTTCTAGCTTGCCTACTGAGCATTTTGCTCTTGGTGTCACTCAGGGTAATAAGGTTTAGCTTGTCCTGTACACACTACAACACAGATCAGAGGCAGCACTTCCTTTTCTTCCCCGACTTCATTCCATTTTGCCTATCATCCATTTTTTGTGTACTAAATTATTTATGAATGAAATAACAGTTTTCAGCATTAATAATGTATAGCTACACCAAGAGGATATGTAAGGTAAAGGGTAACTGGTTAGGGAATCAAAGTTGTGGCAGCTTTTATGATAAGCTTTCATCTAGAATTTTTGATCATTAATCATTATGTCTTCTTTGATAGGATAGGTATTCAATGACAAGCTTTTATTTCTTAAATGCAGGACTCATGCTTAGCTTGGAAGTTCTATACCCATATGCATATATATGTATTGTTATGTGGAAATTATAGGGTAGACTTAGATTTAATTAGGACAGAGAGCTGACAGCTTTGAAGCAAGCCCCAGACTTAATGCATGGACATTGCGTGAATGGAATGAAGCCAGAGGTTTGAAAAAAAAAAAAGAAGAGTTTCTTGGCCAAGCTGAATGAAGTAGGGTGTGTTGTGTGGTCCAGCTTGCCTGAGATCTAAGGAGCTGAGAAGATTGGGATTCATAGAACATTTGAGAGAAGAGATTATTAAGTAATTAATTCAGCCTAGGTAGAGATAAGGTTCAGATCTATTGCTGGTGGACAGCTCATAGAAAACCCCATACTCCCTAGTGCTTCCTTTTGAACTTAACTGGCTGTACAAGGATTGATTCTGGTTCCTGTATCATCTTGGAGCATCTTGGAGCAGAGCAGTGAGAACCCCAATACTTTTGCCCTCTACATTTTAGATAGAGCTGTCTGTAGCTTAGTAAAAGTATTTCCTTAGTGGTAGAAACCCTCTCGCTCACTTTCCCAAAATTACCAACAATAAAACCAGTTATATATATATATATATATATATATATATATGTATGTATGTATGTATGTATGTATGTATGTATGTATGTAAATGCTGAAAGAAAAATTATCCTTTAATGTCACAAAAACTTTATTTAAAGAAAAAACACTGGCGGTCCCCTAGTCTGAAATTGACTCTTCCTGCTAAAGCCCGAATCTAATTAGATTCAAAGGTCCTCTTTGGCAGGTGATTGGTTCTTATGTAGACCAATCCTGCACCTGGAATCAGGAGGGCACGGTCTCTCCCTAGCACAGGATTGGATCAATTCAAGACCAATCCCACAGCAGGAAGTAGGGGGCATGGACCCTCCTCAGCACAGGATTGGCCCATTCAAGACCAGTCCCACACCAGGAAGTGTGTGTGTGTGGGGAGGGACCACTGATGCATGCTGGGGAATATAGTCGCCTGGTCATAACACTTTCAAAACCCACATATACATACTTGTGTTTATTGCCTGTTTACTGATATGTGTGTTCATGTGCCAGGTACAAAGATACCATGAGAAATCATCTATAAAACCATATGAAGTATTATGAAGTTAATTAATAAGCTTCACAATGACTTCATGAAGTCACAGAAGAATGCTTATTTAATATGCGGATATTGTGAAAGTCAAAGTGATAGTTAATGAACTGGATGATGTAATCCAAGTTAAAAATTTATCTGATTTGGTTCAGTTTAGGCAAATAACTTTACTTAGTAAGATAAACCGTAATAGGGAGAAAAATGAATAGTTTTTCATTAGGTTACAATGAATAAATTTCAAAAGTCTAGCATTGACGAGACAATAGGACTCAATAGCTCATATGAGTAAGACAAAGGGATTTGAATAGACTGTAATCTGGGGACTTCATTTTAGCAGAAAGACCCATGCCAGTCATTCTTCATTCTCATCCTGGCTTTATTTTTGATACCCTAGACCACATCACCATGAGTGCTCCTTTTTTGTTTTTCAGCTCCATTTGATCTTGGAAGGCAGAGGTTCTTTTTTTGTTTGTATTTGAATTTCAATTGCTTATCTAAGATCCTGGTGCATAATAAGACTGTAATATATGGTTCTTGACTAACTAAATGAGTAACTATGAAGACAAAATGAAACATTCTTTGCCCTCAAAGAGCTTATATTCCACAAGACAAGGAGGCAATACTGAATAGCAACAACATGTGAAAATCCACAAAGACAGTAGCTAGAGTGTCTTCTGTGAAGACTAAGACACATTGTTTGGCCAAAAAAAAAGTACATGAATGAAGAGGAACCATGTATATAACAAGTTTAGAAGGAAGTTAACCCCAGAAAGACTAAAAATAATTATATATATATATATATATCACACACACACACACACACACACACACACACACACACACACACACACACATATATATATATATATGACACATATATATATGAGGCGCGATGCCTTCCTAGAGCCAGGAAAGGACTGGGGAATCATATCTCTTCCCTAACTCCCACTCTAGATATTCTCCCAAAGGCTTTCTTTTTTTTTTTTTTTTTTTTTAAACCCTTATCATCCATCTTAGAATTGATACTG
>NC_058135.1:153070471-153119452 GCF_016433145.1 Gracilinanus agilis
CACACACACACACACACACACACACATATATATATATATATATATATAATCCCTTCTCTTCTTTTCAGTGATTGTTGATTAGCAATATTAAATACTTTTTATGCTAATTTGGTAGATGTGTCATTTAATTTTAATTAACTTTATTTTTTTCTTTATTCTTTTCTTTGTAATCATTATTATTATTTACATGGGATAGCTCAGTGGGTACTGGGGGAAGAAATACTATATACAAAAACTAAAGATTTCTGGGGGTAGAGTATAGCTAACATAGCAGAGAAAGCACTCAGTTGAGCTTTTCCCAACATCCCCCTCCAAACAATTTTAAAGCTATACCTTAAATTGAATTATGGAATTGCAGAGCAAACAAAAGTTCAAGATTTGCTATTTTATAGGCAAGATAACATAATAAATTGGAAGGAAGGATCTGTGACACTGGGAAGGAAGCTGGCCCAGAGCTCAAAGAGTTGAAACATTTGTAGTGAAACTAGGTGGTGACAACAGAAGTAGCAGCATCTTTAGGGCAGTCATGCCAGAGAGCATAAGATGTCCTGGATAATCAGTCAGGAAGGGACTTTGGGATATTAGCACTCTGTTAGCACTTGATGTAGGTCTTGCTGTTTGTCAACTCCACTGCCTTTACCCATGTCTCAGTCATAGTTCAAAGTTGGAGAAGAGTACTTTAAGTAAAGTGGGAATGTAAGCCCTGCAAGATGTCTTGTCTAGCCCCAAGGGACCAGAGAACCTGAGGAATGGTGACATTTCTGATTCCGAGGGAGGAGGGACCCTGAGCAGAAGTATCAACTATGTTTTTCTTATTTCTATATATCAATTCTTTCTCTGGAAATGGACATATGCAAATTATTCTTCAAACAATATTTTTTTTGTGTGTGACTATATAATGTCCTCTCAATTCTGCTCATTTCACTTTTTATAATTACATGAGGGTCTTTCTGTGTTATAGTTTTAAATTAATCTATTTGTCATTTCTTATAGAACATTAGTATTCCATCACAATCCTATACCACCATTTGTTTAGTCATCCTCCAATTTGATAAGCATCCACTCAACTTCCAATTTTTTTGCCGCCACATAAAGAGGTGCCACAAATGTTTATATCTCTCCAGAACTAGTTCTGAAAATAGTAGTATAAAAACTTGAGGCTTGGTACAGTGTCTATTCTACCTTGAGAAAAGAACCTACGTTTAACATATAATTAAATATAAAGAAATAGTTTGGAAAAATGAGCTAAGTTGACAGGTAAGATCAACACACAAACTCAGAAGACAATAATGTTAGGATACCTACATACAAACCGCAAATTAAAATATAAATAGAATATGCACATATACATATATGTATATATACATACATATATGCATACACACATGCTCAATTGATAATATTTTTAAAATTCAATAGAAATATAGGGTGGAGAAAAGGAATAAGAAAAAGAGGAAGTGATAAAAGAGAGGCCAGATAAAATGAGGCAGTGGTTAGAAGCAAAATTCTCTTTAGAAGAGAAATAGAATAAAAAGAGAAATAGGAAAATTAAAATTAAAATTGGCTTGAAGGAAATAAATAGTAATTATAATATTGAATGTGACTGTTATGGACTCACCCCTAAAATGGAAACACATATTAGAATGTATGAGAAACCAGAATTCAATAATTTTATTTAAAGAAATACAGTTGAAACAATGTGATACGTAGAGAGTTCAATAAGGTGCTAGAGCAGAATCAATTATGCTTCAATTGAAGGAAAATAAGGCAAGAGTAGCAATTATGATCTCAAACAAAGAAAAGTATTTTTAAAGTAGGCCTATTTAAAAGGGATAAGCAGGATAATTACATCTTCATAAAATCAACCATTGTAACTGAAGTAATATGAATAGTAAATGTATATGCACCAAATAACATAGCATGTAAATTAATAAAGGAAAATTTACATGAATAACAAGAGGAAATAGTAAAACTATATTAGTGGGGAATCTCAACTTCCTCTTTCTAGAAACAGGTAAATCTGAAAAAAAAATTAAACAAGAAATATGAAGAGAATCTTAGAAAAGTTATATCTGATAAACCTCTGTAGAAAACTGAATCTTAGTAGATATGTGTACACTAGTTTCTCAGCTATATACTGCACCATCAAAAAATAAAATAAAATTGATGATGCAGTAGGTCAACAAAAACACAAATGAAATGCTGAAAAGCAGAAATTATAAATTCATTCTTTTCAGAAAATAATGCAATAACTTATACTTCATAAAGGCCTTAAAATGTATATTAAAAGCTAACTGGTAATTAAGTGATCTAATACTATGGAATGAGTGAGTAGAAGAACAACTAGTAATGAAAAGGATGAATGTACCACCAATAAAGACTAAATTAATATATTTAAAATGTATTTTGCCAATAAAACTGACAATCTTTGAGAAATAGATGAATAATTATGAAAAAAATAAATTGTCCAGATTAACAGGAGGAATATTTAAATTATACTCTTTCAGGAAAAGAAATTGAACAAGCAATCAATGAGTTCCTTAAGGGAGTAGGGGTGGTGGAAAGCAGGGCCAGATTGATTTAGAAATTGATTTTGCCAAATCTGTAAGGAACGAATAATCTCATTCTTACATGAATAAATAGGAGGGGTTGAAAGTTAAGAAATCCTAACAAATTCCTTTCATCATACATGTATGATTTTGATACCTAAACCAGAGACCAATTTCCTTACTGAATATTGATGCAAATTTTAATGAAATACTAGCAAGTAGATTATAGTCATATAATCAGAAAAAGAGGGCAGAATTATGAACAATGAGTGGATACTGGGAAAGAAAACATTTGGTCACATAATAGCAAAAAAAAATCTTTTAAGGTAGAAATGTCCAGAAATATAATAGACTCTTTTATGATAGTGATTTTTCCATCAGTGAATATAATTTTATAGCAATATTGTAGAAGATATTTCTGTTCAAATATTTATTTGATTTGTCGATATTTGCCTTTGAGGTCATTTTCAAATCTGAAATTCCATAATGATATATT
Organism: Gracilinanus agilis; assembly: GCF_016433145.1. Taxonomy (NCBI): domain Eukaryota; kingdom Metazoa; phylum Chordata; class Mammalia; order Didelphimorphia; family Didelphidae; genus Gracilinanus; species Gracilinanus agilis. The sequence goes on from NC_058135.1 coordinate 153,073,517, forward strand.
CATGATGTTTTTATATTTATTAATAAAAGTGATGAGGATGATAAATTATAATAATAATAGAAAAAGAAAGTAATTTAATAAATGAAAACAACATTTAGCCTTTGAATGTTTTATATAGTATGTCAAATATTTGTATGCCTAAATAATTATATTTTTCAGAACTGTTGTTCAGTTGCTTCAATAATGTCTGACTGTTTTTATAGATATTTTTGGGTTTTTCTGGCAAAGATATTGGAGTGATTTGCCTTTTCATTCTCCAGTTCATTTTACAGATGAGGAAACTGAGGAAAACAGGGTTAAGTGACTTGTTCAGGGACACACACCTAGTAGATGTCTCAGATCATATTTGAACTTAGGTTTTCTTGACTTTCAGGCCTTGTGATCTATCCATTGTGCTTCCTAGCTAACCATTTTCAAGACCGAAGCTTCCTAATTTTTTATTGAGAGCATGATATGATAAAATCTGTCAAGATATATTTGTTTACTTTTGGTCTACATAATTTATTACTCTATCATAAGAAGAATAAAGTACAGAATAGATCCTCACAGAGGGTGTTTGTGTGTGTATGTGTGATAAGAATGATAATATTAGAAATTAGGCCTTGTTATATTAGTTTAGAGATGAGAAGTAGAGAAGCTGGTTTGAGAAAGAATTGGAGTTTCAAACAGCTGATACAAGTGTCAGTTTCAAGTCTAATGGTTTTTCTCTGACAGTTACTCTCTCTGGGAGAGGCAGTTGGTCTCTTGCAGTTGGCAGAGTCACTCGTAGAGACTCGTTCTCCTGTCTGAAGTAGAAGGAAAGGAGAGAAAGACCTGAAGGAATTGAGTTTTTTTCTTTCCCAACTTGGGAAACATTAGTGACTATCTATCACTGTTTTTATAGATTGTTTTAACTCTGAAAAGACCAAAGAAAAACCTGTTCTTTGGTTTGAACTCTAAGTCTGCTAAGGCTCAGAGTCCTAACTTGATTCTTGTTCAGACTCAGCCAGCTAGCCTTTGTTATTTTTATAACTTAAAGGAGAAGTTAAGAATTATAAGTTTATTTAGAGTAATAAAAATTTGGGTTAGTCTGATCAGGAAGGATTATTGTATTCTATGAAAACAGGAGAAGCGGTTCCTTGCAGAACCAGGGAGTTTTATTTGGGAGGAGTTAGAATCCCTTAGAATTAGAAATCCTTTTTATCCTTATATATTTTCAATAGTTTATTTTTTTTATAAGAAGAGTCTCTTTTTTGTCCTTGTGTCTGGCCCTAAAGAGAAGTTCATTTATGAGCTTCACTTCACTTAATCACTGAAGATACTTTTGATTACATCTATCAAAAGTATCTGAACAGTTTTGAACCTTTATTTGCATAGTTTTCCCCATTTATTTTTAAAATATCCTTTTTATTTTTACTGTGTGTGTGTGTGTGTGTGTGTGTGTGTGTGTGTGTGTGTGTGTGTTATGCCACACTGGTGATTATTTGCTTTAGATATCCTGTTGACTTTTAAGCATTTCTAAATTATTGTTAAATAATTTATATTTATTTATCTTCTTTTTAAAAAACCCTTAACATCTGTGTATTGGCTCATAGGTGAAAGAGTTGTAAGGGTGGGCAATGGGGGTCAAGTGACTTGCCCAGGGTCACACAGCTGGGAAGTGTTTGAAGCCGGCTTTGAACCTAGGACCTTCCGTCTCTAGGCCTGACTCTCAATCCACTGAGCTACCCATTTGCCCCTTTATTTTTATTTTTGTCTTTGAGTTGTGGTAGTTTAATATGTCAACATTCCCCCCCTCCAAATCCTTTTTAAAAATAAGTAATTCATTTGCTTGGTTCTAGTCTTGAGATATATCTTGTCCTCCAAGAGTTCCCCAAAGTAGTAGATAATGGCTCAAAATTTAACAAAATCTGTCATTAGTGGCTCAAGCATTCCTGATAATAATGTGTAGGGCCCAATTTTGTGTTTATGATTTGTACACCATAGAAATAATTGAGTAAGGAAAATAAATTTCAGTTACTGATTTCAAGGTGAGCACCAATTTTTCAGTTCCTTTGTATTTCCTTTCTAGTTTATGATGCTCTCCACTTATTGATCTGAGGTACTAGAACCTCAGATCAATTTGCATTTTGGACACAAATTAAATTTGATGGGACTATATTGCTTTTGTTTGGCATTTCTGTATATCCATTAAGGTAAAAATCAATTTAACTATTTTCTTTTTTATTTCCAGATTCTCTGTGATATTTTAAACAAATAATCATGGTTTGATCACAGTAGTTAAAAACTCAATCAAATATTTGAAGGTGGAGAGAGCTGAGAGTAAGAATTTCTTTAAAATTCAATATGTAAAAGGATTATTGTATTTATTTAAGAAGGATATTTTCAGACCATTTTAAACCAAAAATAGATAAAAGTAAATCCAATAAAAATGTTTTGATGAATTACATTTTATCTACATTATTTAGCAATATACTAATCAGTTATCTTGTCTTAAATTTATCCCTCCTCTATTATTTCTGTCATATGATTGCAGATTGATTTGCCTTACCTTCAGAGCTGACCATGTGACTCTTTCACCCAATTTCACTTATTTTCTATTGACCCTATCATAAAATATGCATTTCTTATTTAGCCTTACACATTTTGGCTTTAAATGGTTTTTACATGCCCATAAGCCATTACTCATTTCAATAATGCAACTGAACTTTTCATTCATGTCACATTATCTCCTCACTCCCACATCTTTGCCATGAGCATCCTCCTTGCCTTCCATTTTTATGTTTGGAATGTGCTCCCTCCATCATTTTACCTTTCAAAGTATCTTCCTTCCATTAACATGTAACTTTAGTACGATTTTAGAAAACTAGCCTTTCTGATTCTTCATAACTGCTGTATCCTTTTTCTCAAATGCTTTTGTGTATGTACAAACATGTACAATTTAATTAATTTTAGATTGCCTGCTTATATAATTTAAATAATTATTTTCTTACATTTTGCAATCCATGTTATCTCTTTTCATTTCACCTTTTTGCCCCTCCCAAAAAGGCAAGTAATATACAAAATATATATATATATATTACATATGCATAATATATATATGTATATACAATATATATTTCCATGATTATTATGCTGTGAAACAAGACACATATTGTATACACTAGAGAAAAATTAATGGAGGAAATGAAAGAAAAATAACATGCTTCATTCTGCATTAACACTTTCAGTTCCTTCTATGGCAATGGATAGCCTTTTTTATCCTAAATCCCTTGGATTAATAGCTAAGTCATTCACAGTAGATCATCATACACTACTGTTGTTACTGTGTACAGTGTTCTCCTAGTTCTGTTCACTTTGCTTTGCATAACTTCATATATGTCTTTCCGGGTTTTTTTCTGATCATCTTGTTCCCCATTTCTTATGGCACAATAGTATTCCATTACAATCCTATACCACAACTTGTGCTTTCATTCCCTAATTGACAGACATTCCTCTAATTTCTAATTCTTTGTCACCACAAAAAGAGTTACTATAAGTATTTTTATTCAAGTATGTCCTTTTCTCTTATCTTTTATCTCTTTGGGATGCAAACATATTAATTGTATTGCAGGGTTCAAAGAATATGCACAATTTTATGCCTTTTGGGGCATGATTCTAGATTGCTCTCAAGAATGGTTGTAACAATTCACAGCTTCATCAAACATTGTGTTAGAGTTCCATTTTTTCCCATATTCACTCCCAAAATTTATCAATTTAATTTTTTATCATATTAGCCAGTCTGATAGGTTGTGAGGCAGTACTTCAGAGTTGTTTTAATTTACATTTGTTTAATTAATAGTAGTTGGGAGTGTTTTTTCCTAGGACTAAAGACAGACATATATAATTTTATATTTATGTTTTTTTATTTTTATAACAAACTTGTGATCTCTTCCATTAGAATATAAAGTCATTGAGAGTAAAAATTTGTCATTCTTTGTACTTAATTGCAAAGCACCTAACACAGGTTCTGGCTATAGAATTTAGCACAGTATAAGCACTTTTTAGATTTGTTTATTGATTGTTGGTAATGTTATATTAAAATGAAATTCACACTTTGAAACTTCATTCATATATATTCTCCCATTTTTCTACAATCACCCTGTGAGTAGGATAGTTAGGGAAAATGGAACTAAGAGAGTTTAAATCAGTTTACCCAAGGTCACGTTAGTAGATGTAACATCCATGATATTAAGTGGGGTGAAACTGCCTCACAGAATTCCACAGTACCCCCAGAACTCCAGGAGAGGGGGCAGTTGGGTCAGTTAAGAATGTGGGTATAAAAAGCCAGGACACCCATCTTGAAAAACATCAAGGGTGGCTGGGAGGGAGGGAGGATTGCTTCTCTTTTTGTTAGCTCTTCTCTGACCTCAGGGAGCAGGGTGTTACTTTGCTGTTTACCTTATACAGACTAAACCAGGCTGTGAGCACTGGAAAATACTTCACAAGCAGTATCTCAGCTAATCTCTAATTTAAATAGATCTTCAATCAAGATTACCTTCACCATCTTAAACTTGATAACATTAGATTAAGAGAAAGTTTGTGAGGGAGTTAGAGGTTAAGTTGTTCAAAGGTATTCCCCTTTGGGGAATGCTTTATCCAACAAGTTTCCTGAAGATTTTAGGTAGCTTACTTTACCCTTAATCCTAAAACTTCCCTCCTTTCCCTGTTTTCCTGAAATTAATAAATCCCTTCCCTTGTTAAATTTATGAGCCAGTGTGAAGTTATATTTTAGACCTTAGCAACCAATTCCATACATTAAGCCAAATCCAGGCTAACACTGAACCCAACTGAGGTCTGAAGATCAAGACTGCAGTTTTGAAGACATCCTGGACCTTTATCCGTTTTAGGCTTTGGGGAATAATCTCTTAACTGTGGAAATTGCTAATCTTAGTAGGATTATTTCCTATCTGTCAACTATTTTAGCCCTGGGATAACCAAGTCTAAATAGCCTCCATTCCTGATCTAAAAGGGGAACCTGTTAAAACTGTTATTCCTTCTGCTGTAACTGCCTCCGGAGGAGGAGGAGAAAGAATTCTATTCACTCACACCCCTCCCCTTGCTAGGATAGCCAGCTTCATCCTTGGGTCTGACTCCATGACCAATCATTGCCAATCTGACACAATCCTACATAGAGTGTTGAACTCAGAAGGAGGAAGATTCAGATTCAAATCCAGTCACTAAAAATTAAAATCTTTGTGTCCCTGGGGAATTCACTTAATATATATGAGCTTTAGTGCTCTCATCTGTAAAATAAAAAAGAGAATTGGATAATGGTGGTGATGATATTTATATGCAAATATTATTTTATTAAAGCCTATAAGAACCCTTGAAATAGATATTCTTTTTTTTTAACCATTCCCATTTTAAATTTGAAGAAAGTGAGGCAAACAGAGGTTTAGGGATGGTTCCCAAGCAAGTAAGAACCTGAGGCTGGATTTGAACTTGGCTTTTTCTAACTCTAGGTCCATCATTTTATCCACTATACTAAATAGTTTCTATCTAGATGGCCTCTGAGTTCTTTACTTAGCTAAAAATTTCATCTGATGTTCTTTAGATGACAAGGATAAGACTAGAAATCCAGTTTGCTGTCTCAAATCTGGCTGTGTTTCTGAAACACCACAGTAACCAAAAACAGAACAAAGATAGCACAATTAACTGTACTGAAGGACAATTTGTATGCTCCATCATCAGTATAGTTACTCATTTAGAATTTAAAACAGAATAACTTATTTTTCAATCTTCTTTTATCAATATTATTTCTTTTATATCATATGGTTCTAAAGCCAACATCTATATCTTCTTTATATTCTAAAATTCATTTCTGTCACATCTCATGAAATCCCTGTTCTCTGCCCCTCATACAACTATTTCCCACATAAAGAATGTAAGTGTGAGAAAGGTCTTCCTTCAGCAGTGGAACCAGACAACTTTAATCCAACTTTAAGAGGCTGTAGGTACTCCCAAGTCAAAAATTAGGTTGTGTAGTGGATTGAATGTTAGGATTGGAGTTGTCAAACACCTGAATTAAAATATATCAGGCATTTAGTCAAGAAGACGAATTAAAATCTATTCTTAGACATTTACTAGTTGCATGTTCTTGGGCAAGTCAATTATCCTTTGTTTCAATTTTCTCATCTGGAAAATGGGGATAATAATAGCATCTATCTTTCAAGGTTATTGTGAAATAATTGTAAAATGCTTAGCACAGTCCATAGTAAGCAATCTATAAGTGTTAGTCATCATTTCTAATAAATTTCTTATTACTGATTTCTTTCTTTGGCCCTGTATTACTGGTTCTCACTCTATTCTCTAGTCCTTTTGCTAACAAGAATGATGACAATGATACTCTTACTCATTCTTTGCATTGTCTTTCTTGTGGTTAACTGCACTTCTACCAATAAGAACAATTTAAGATTCTCCCTTGACCTACCACCAGTCTGTGGAGTCCTGAGCCATATAATCATGTACCCCAAAACTCCAATTTTCCCTGTGGAATCATAACACTCTCTCTCCACCATCAGAATTATTCCCATCACCGGTTCTACTCTTTGGAGGTAGAATTTGTTTTCAGGAAGACATTGACTTTAGCAAAGTTTGACAACATTTAAGATTTGCAAAGAACTTTATATATGTCATCTCATTTAAAGTTCATACTAGCATTATAAGTTTCATGCTAAATGTATTAAATCTTTATTTTATAGATCATCATTGCTTATGGTATCAGAAGCAAGACAAGACGAAACAAGAAGCATTTATTATCTACTACTACGTGGTAGGCACTGCACTAAGAACTGAGAATATAATACAAAAGGGGGGAAAAAGTCCCTGCCCTCAAGTAGTTTACATTCTAAAGAAGGAATATACCACACAAAAGAGCATTGAAAAGGAGTATGGGAGGTTTGGAGGATGTGGTCAGAAGCAGAGCCAGGAGTAGAGTGAATATTAGACAGCTTGGTTCTCTCCCCAAAATTAGAGATTTGGGGAGGAATTCAGTTCAGATCTATTTTCTTTCACAATGGAGTCTTGCACAGTGGGGTAAATTCTAGGGTGAGTAGGAAGCTGAGAAATGTCAGAAGCAGAACTAGTATTATTAAATTCAGGATCTGAACCCAAGTGTTCTATTTATACCTAGCATAGTATTTGATTCATTATGGCCACAGAGGCCCTTGTGATGTACACATATGGTGCCAGGTGGCACATTCCTGAGACAATAAAATATAGATGAGAAAAATATCATTTAGAGAGTCAGCAGAATGAACTACTGAAGGTAATGAACAACTCTGCTTAATTTATAATTTTCTCTATACCAGCAGTACTTTGAATAATATTGAATTATATGTATCTGTTCCTGTAGGAAATAGGATAGAAATTAAAAATATATATTTTGGGAAACTAAACAACTACTTGAAAATAAGATGACTCAAATTCTGCTGGCCCTCCAGAGAACTAAAAGTTGAGGTCATGTTTTTACGTGGTATTTAATCCTCTAGGATTCTTAGAGTCAAGGAAAACAAGAATGATTTGCACAATTATAGAATGTTTGGATGAGAAAACAAGAGAATCCTAGATATAAATTCATTAAAATCTACCCTTTCACCTCATCACAGTAAACCAAGACCCCAGGGCAAATTTTTACAGTAATTGGTGTTCTGGTATCTAAGACATACTTTTTAATGACTGTATGGTTTATATTCAACACAACTAACTTGGAATTCTTTTTCTATCCTTAAAAATACTTTTCTTTTACTCTCTTTATAATTTGTGCAATAGGAAATGATGAGCATGTGCCACTCTACAATAAACAGATATATATTATCCCCAACTGCTTAGTATTAAAAGGAATACAGTCACTTTCAGAATAGTGACAAATGTTTAGAGATTATTTCACCTTTCTGAGAAGGGAGTGAAAGCTGCATTACTAACTTTTTGTCTAGTGATATGAATAAAATCATTTTTTCAGTTACACAAATATACAACTGATAGTCTGAAGTGCAGTAATTAAAAATAATATGTGCAATGTTCTAATTAATATGAGGATCAATTAAACAATATGTGTTTGCAGCATCAGATATGAAGTAGTCCTGGTCACTGAATATTTGGGCATATAATTTGTTTTTCTCCTCTAAATATTTGGAAGGGGCTTCTTTGATGAAAACAAAATTTCTAATTGTTCATAGCCATCATCTTTGGCTTAAAATAAATGTTAAGAATGTTAAATACGAATGTAGGGTAGCTTATCTGAATAAGATATTTTTGAAACCCTTATCTTCCATCTTAGTATCACTACTGTGTATTAGTTCTAAGGCATAATAGCAGTAAAGGTTAGGCAATGGGGATTAAATGACTTGCCCAGGATCACCCAGCTAGGAAGTATCTAAGGCCATATTTCAACCCAGGACCTCCTGTCTCTAGGTCTGGCTCTCAATCCTCTGAGCCACCCAGCTGCCCCCTTGGATAAATTTTTTAAAGGATTTTTTTCTATTCGACATTTGAAAGAAATTATATTTCAGGCTCAAGAATCTTATATTTTTAGTAACTTATTTATATTAGCATATGTCCATTCTGTTGTCAATGAGAAACCTTTCTTATGAGTTTCTGGATGGTGAAGGCATTGTATCTTTTTGAAGAAAACATTTCCCATCATTCTTTGATTTGTATCATAAAGAATAAACTTTAGGTAACAAACGAATCAATAGAATGAAGAGTTCCCAAATTTGCCTCCAACAGATCAATATTCCCTTTTGTTATTGGGAATTTTTAAAAGAATATACTTGCTCCTGACATGAGAAAAATAAAATTCAAAGAGAGAGAGGTCAAGTTAAACAAGTATAAAAATCAGTGCTTGACTAGGGTCTATATCTAATATTTCCAACAGTGAAATATTGCACTGAGCAGAATGCTTTTCAATATAAGCATATTCCAACTGGCAATTCATCAGCTGATTTAGTATGCCACTAAAAGAGCCAATTCAGCTTAAAAATATTCTATGTATACATACATCCAGGGTTTTGCATTTGTGTTTATTATATTCTCTACAGCTCTAATTATTGAGATAAGCGATTGTAAGATCAATGATAGACTAATCCAAAAAATTCATCAACAATTTGCATTTGCTAATGGTGCTTAACAGACCACAACGACTCCTGTCCAGATTCTATCGAACAGGCAAAACAAACATCTAAATCATTACTTTTTAACATCTGCTTCCTCTAGGGGGGATTTCTATGGGCTTTGACAGATGTGAGAAATCCAAAGAAATTTTCTAAAAATTGAGTCAACTAATGGTGCTGTCTTGGAAAAAGTAGTCAATCTAAGCTCTTTGAAATGAGTTACAGAGTGAGACAGAGATGACATACACCTGTTCATTCAGGTCACTCTTCTGAAAAGAGATAATGAGTTTTTAAAGTTATTATTTTTACATCATTTTAAATATGAAAAAGTGAATCAATTCATCAGATGATATTTTTTAAAAATTTAATGAGCATTTTGGGGAAGACTTCATTGTTTATCTGTAAACAATATCATTACCTAGTGAATATGACTTCTAAAAATGCTAAAGACCAAAATAAAAAAGTTCTACTAATTTTTTTTCTGTTTTCCTCAGTCTTCATTATTATAAAATAGAGATAATATTAGCACCTCCTTCCTAGAAGCATTGTAAGAAGATATTTATGAAGTATTTAGCAAAGTATCTGGTACATTTTAGCAATTAAATAAATCCTTGTTTCCCTCCCATCCTCCACATTCAAAGACACCCAACACCAATTTTATATTTCCTTATTGCTTATGGAAAGTATTAAACAGTTTGGGAATTAAAGTAAAATGTTTACGGATTTCCCTTGCTCCATTCTCTCAATAAAAATACACACTCTAGTCTCATAACGTTATCCTAAGGGTCTAGCACAAGGAAATTTCTTATAAATGAAAACAACTTAAAAAACAGTCTTATGGTTATGTTGGCAAATAAACCCCCATGCTGAGTCTTAAGAGATATTCACAAAATATTTATCAGCGGTGCACAGTATTATTAAGAAGTTTTAAACTGAGTAAAATAAAATATTTTATCATCAAACAATGATCATATTTTTTTCTGAATTATATAATGTAGCACTTTTATGGTTAATTTAAAGAGGAAATTGCTATATTCTTTAAAATTATATAAGGATCTAATTTAATCTTCTTTAAAAGTCAAATGTAAATGTGTAGGAAAAGGACCTGTAATTTTATTAATGTAAGGTATTCCCAGTTAAATAAATTTCCTTTACCAATGCAAGTGTCCTCTTAGAGAGTTCCTGAAAGTACTGAGAGATTAAATTACTGGCTCAAGGTCAAAAGGCATCTGTGTGTGAGGTAGGACTTCAAATTAGGTCTTCCTGGTTCCAAAGAAAGCTCTCTATATCTTAAGCTACATCACTTTGTCCTTTGTACATGTCAAATATGTACAAATAACTCCTATTTATCTCACTTTTAACCTCATTTTAAACTTGTCAAAAGGTTCTGTATTTGCTATCTATTTAATTCCTTCATTTTACAACTGAAGAAACTGAGTGTAATAAAGGTTAAATGACTTGCCCAAGCCTGAATTCTAGACAAGATTCTGGCACTTCCTAACCAGTATGTCCTTGGTCAAATCACTTAAGTTTTCAGAGCCTCAGTTTAGTGCTCCCTAAAAATGTGAATGATGTGACTTAACATGCTGCTCTGAATTAAGTACATGAAAGTATTTTTTTCTAATTTGAAGTACTCTTGGAATGTAAATTATCGTCATTACCGTCCTCCTTCTCATAGGACACAAGTTTAGGGATCAAAAGATGGGTAGTTAGATGAGCAATTTCAAGTTTGCTTTTGTGTCATGACTGACTAAAATATTGTTTCGTGTTCTTGTTTTTTTTTCCCTAAGATGAATGACTGTTGGACATCCTTAGTTTCAAAGAGGAAAAGTGGCAAGAAAAAAAGCCAAGACAATTGGCAGTAGGTAGGGGTGCGGTGGATGATTTTGGCATCCTCAATGTCTGACCATGTCATTGGCACCCCGCAGCATCTGCTTCAGCTGCCTTCGGAGCTGTGGGAATAAATTGTTCTCAATGATTCGTTGAGTTGGAGAAGTTTTAACGTGCTTGGGGCAGACATTCCCCTCTCTCACCAATACATTTGAGATCTGGCAGTTACTTTCAAATTTGTTTAGTCCATCTACTAAGACAATTATACGGAGAAGTGGCATCAGCATATGCTGCAGCTTCTAAGAGCTACTGGTTAGAGCAGGATGGACACTGGACACCAAAGGTAAATGGGCAGTCTTCTAAAAGACTCAGAAAGCCCTCATGCCAGCCAGAGTAACTAATCCTCTCTGATGACAGTCCACTCTAAGGTGAGGGACTGTAGTTAAATCATTAGTGGACAATGCAAATACAATGTGCTCTATTTCTTACAAGAAGATTATCGATATGTAAAATTCAATCATATTTATATATATATTAAAATTAGAATGTAGTTTTAATAAAATAGAATTTTAGTAAACCAAATAACACCTAAAACTTTCATTCATTTATTTAGTCATTTTTCTTCCCTTTATGGAACCTCGGTCTTTAACCAGGAAGTGTATCCACGTGTCCTTAAATTCAGGTATTTGTAATTTCATCATTGTGTTACTCTTTTCATGGCTCCTACCTCCAACCCACCTATAACTTGGTAATTGATCTTACAGAGAGCTTATGGCTTGAAATTCATCACCCCATAGTCATCATGAAAAGAACCTCTTAATTTAGTTAGGTTTATTTTTCAGTTAACAAGATAGTTTTCATTACTAATTACCATATTCAGTTTTTTTTTTCCATCCTGGCAGAACAGGCACAGAGTTGTAGAGCAAAGAGTTTATTTTCACATTTTAGCTCAATAATCCAATAGTGGAAGATGCATAAATGTGACACTCCAATACACGCATAAATATACATGTATATACATGTTTGAATATTTGAAAATGTGTATATACAATAATAAATGAAAATATCATATAACTGATGTATTTGGATTTTAATACATTCTCTCTCTATATATACATATATATTTATACATACATATATATGGAGGAGTATAAGTATTTGTATATGTACATGCACATATAAATATATATAAATAAAATGCATGCACATATATTCACATGTATGTATATATCCTTATTAAATATTAATTCATCATTCCAAAAAGTATCACTAGTCATGGAGTTAGGAAGACCTTAGTTCAAATGATATTCCAGACATTTACTCCCATAGAATCTTGGATAAGAGACCTAAGATCTCTAGGTCTCAGTTTCCTCATATATAAAATGAGGTGATTGGACTCAATGAACTCTAAGGGGTCTTCTTGCTCTAAATCTATGATTCCATAAATTTTTTAGATCCTGATTCTGTTATTCCATATACTAAACAGCCATGTCTTTTGACTCTTTGTTTTTAGTTCCCAGAGTTTTACACATAACAGGCATTCAATAAATATTTATTGAATTGAAGTGAACTGTTCCTTCCAGGTTTGTATCATTTGGTGGGGGGGGAGTATTTAATTAATTAATTTAGAATATTTTCCCATCATTACAAGATTCATGTTTTTCTCTCCACTCCTCCCACCCCCCTCCTGTGGCCCATGCACAATTCTGTTGGGTTTTACATGTGTCACTAATAAAGACCCATTTCCATATTATTAATATTTGCATTAAGGTGATCACTTAGAGTCTACATCCGCAATCATATCCCCATCAACCCATGTGATCAAGCAGTTGTTTTTCTTCTGTCTTTATGCTCCCACAGTTCTTTCTCTGGATATGGATAGCATTCTTTCTCATAAGTCCCTCAGTATTGTCCTGGGTCACTGCATTGCTGCTAGTAGAGAGGTCCATTGCATTTGATATCATTATTAAAGTTGATATACAAAATTTCATCCAGTCACTGTTAAAACAATAAATAGTAAAGAATTAAATATTTGATCCCTGGAGTGCTCCAGTACAGCTGTCCAGCTAATTTAGTATCATGTAATTATTATTTACTACTTCTTGGATCAAATAATTCAAATAGTTCTAAATTTATCTAACTATAAATTTTCCAATTTATTTTACAATATGCATATAATTTTGACATGTAGGCCTTATTTGTTTTTCATTTCTATGGGGATAGTTTCTAAAATATCATCAAATATTTTATTGAAATTTAATTTCAATTGGACAATACAATGGATCAGTTACCTTGCCAATATGGGCATTATCCTATCAATAATGCTAATCAGAAACATCTGTTCCTGTCTCCCCTGAATGACTTTTATCCCTATCATGTCACAGGGGTCCAATCAATTCTCAATCATATTTTCTAGATTTCTTTTTACTGAGAGGATAGAATGGTTGTCTTTTTTCCTTGCTATGTGTTAAAAGCAATTTTTCCTTCCCCCAATAATCAAATATCATATATTTCTTATTCAATTTTATGCAACATTGCTCATCAGTTGATGCTCACAACAATAATTCCTCTGATCTATCAATCTTATTATTTTTTTTAAACCCTTGTACTTCAGTGTATTTTCTCATAGGTGGAAGATTGGTAAGGGTGGGCAATGGGGGTCAAGTGACTTGCCCAGGGTCACACAGCTGGGAAGTGGCTGAGGCCGGGTTTGAACCTAGGACCTCCTGTCTCTAGGCCTGACTCTCACTCCACTGAGCTACCCAGCTGCCCTCAATCTTATTTTTAAGGAAGTCTTTTCCTACTCCTTTTAAAATTAGTGCCTCCCATTTATTATTCCCCATATATTCTGGATTTAGCTTGCTTTATTATATTATAGGATATGATTTTTTTTTCTACTGAAATTGAGTTTAAATTCCAACAAATGAGAATTGGGCCATCTAGTATTTGAGGAGGAAGAATGAGAGGAAAATATCAACACATATCCCAACGTGCTAGATATAGTGTTTATTTTTCTTTCAAGGAATATAGCATTCATTAACATGTCTTTAACTGAATTTCTCTTAGGATTTCTTTTAATGCTATAAGGACTATAATGAGGATCATTCCAGTGAGCTGTAACCCACAAAGATCAACATGTTATTTGATAACTTTTAAAAATTATGTTTTTAATTTGTTTTAGGAAATTTTATTTTTATAAATATGTTGGATCTAAAAAAATCATGGGGTTATTTTTTGTTATACATAATGAATCAAATGAGTTAATTTAGCAGGATATTGGTTATGTCAAAATTCTAAAAATTATAGAATAGAATGATACTAAATTTATTGATAATATTTTATATTGTGTTTTACAATAACAATAGCTACCATAAAATTTCATGCTTTTTTGGGGGGATCTTTTTTTATGTCTGGCTACTGCAATTGACTAATCTTTAAAGTACAGATTATGGTTCCTGACATCTGAAACCAATGAAAGTATTTTTTAATTTTTTTTTCCTACAGAGGAGGAGATAAGAATAGTAAGTATTGGAACCAAGGATATTGAGTTGTTCTGTCATAAAGAATTTAAAATCAGAGTAAAGTCTAAAAATCCCATTCTCTTTTTCTCTGTTCAAAATAATAGTCATAGCTCCACAAATGGGTGTTTTGAACCACCTCTTATGTAACAATGATGGTGGCATTTTTCTCACAGGGCTGATGAAATCCAAATTCAATTTTCCGGTGAAAAGGTTATAAGGCACCACCCTGTTAAATCTGAGCACTCTGGATTTGTTATCTCTGACCTATCAGGTTAGGCCTTTTTTAGAGGAGATCTGTTCTAAATTGACATAGTTGGTGAAAAAAGGGTCAGTCTGAATTCCTTCTCATTAACTATCCAATTATTATCAGCCAGAGGCAACTTGCCAGCCATTTAATGCCTGCCTTAACTTTCTTATTTTTCACTGAGTTACTCTTATTTTTCACATGACTGTATACTGTTTTGTAAATGGGTATCAAAGTTAAATTTAAAAGGATAATTTGATCGTGTAGACCTCTGAGAGGGGAAGGTCACTTCAAAACCAAAAAACAAATATTAAATATAATGAGAACAAAACAATGAATGATATGTGGATTTTTTATATAGAATTTCAAATTCAGTTCATAAATAGGTAAATTTATATACATACATATATATGTGTACACATATATACACCCATATATAGCAAGCTATATAATGGATAAATAGGAAATAATTAATAGAAGAAAGGTATTTGGATTAAGAGGCGTTGTTAGGGAAGACTTCCAGTAAAAAAGAGGGATACATTAGGAATATGTATGAATTAAACATAAAAGATAGCAATAACAATCTATGTTTAAAAGAAAATATTTGGGTTGTTATTTTGAGGGCCATAAAGATGTAATATACACTCATATATATGTATGTATTGCAAAAATAAAATAGAGAGTGCACACAAATAAAGACAAAGAACTAGAAAATAAAGGTTCAAAATTGTTTCCAGGTCCTTTTGATAGATGTTATCAAAGTATCTTCAGTAGTAAGTGAAGTGAAGCTCAAAAGATGAACTTCCCCTCAAAGCCAGGCACAAGGAATGCTAAAGAGACTCTTGTTTATGAAAAATAAACTATTTATTTAAATATATATAAAAGAAAAAGGATTTCTAATTATAAGGGATTCTAACTCCACTCAAATAAACTTCTAGGTCCCACAAGAAACTGCTTCTCTTGTGGCTCACAGGTTACACTAATCCTCCCTGATCTAACTAACCAAATGTGTATTATTCTAAATAAACTTGACCACTCTAACTCTTAACTTTGCCATTAAGTTATAAAGATAACCAAGGCTAGCTGGTTGAGTCTCCACAAGAACCAAGTTCAGACTCTGAGCCTGAACAGACTTGGAGTCCAAACCAAAGACCAGGTTTTGTTTGGTCTTTTCACAGTTTAACCAATCTATAGACAGTAACAGAGAAATGAATAGTGTTTCCCAAGTTGAAAAAGAAAACACTCCCCTCCTTCAAGTCTTTCCCTCAGACCGAGATAGAGAGAGGCAAAGATGTTACCTTCTCCAACCCTGAGAGAGAAAGCAGCTGCATGTGGCTCTGTGGACTGCCAGAAGCCACTCCTGGAATGCCATACCCAGAGGGTGAAAGTCATAGAATAATGGTTATAACTGCCAACAGTTGAAATCAACACTCTCTCTCAGATCTATTTGAAACTCTAATTCTTCCTCAAGCCAGTTTCTCTGATTCTTATCTTTAAACTAATGAAACAATACTTATTTTCAAATATCATTCTTATAACATATACACATTTATACACACACGCACATAGAGAGACAGAGAGAAAGAAAGGGAGAGAGAAAGAGAGACAAAGGGAGACAGAGAGAAAGAGAGAGAGAGAATTAGTTTGCTACGCAAGTCAATAAGTCGATTATCCCTCTTCCTCTTTTTTTCAATAGTTTAGCCTCTTCACCTTTAGTTGGAAATATCTGACCAAAACATGATGGCAGATTTTAACAGGTCAATGTTGTTAAGGGAGCCAATGAACAATCAAATAGAATTTTAACCTTAATTAGTAAAAGCAGATGCCCTATTGCAATACTTTAGACAAAATCACAGGCAGGATCCTTGAAAATACTATTTCCAGATTGGAGGTTGAATCACTACTCAAAATAAGATATTCTTCAAACTATCAGAATGCATTTATCCAGTCATTTAGAACATTCCAAATACTGTGCTAAATGCTAGAGATACACAAAATAAGTGAAAACTATAGTTCTTTCATTTAAGGAGGTCATATTATAATGGGGTAGACAACATAAGTAATTATGTACATGCATGATCTATATCCATAGCTATATAGACATCTATATCTATCTTTGGTTTTATATCTATGTTGGAACCTATATCTGTCAAATTTTTTAGTGAAAATAAAAGTTAAGTGTATAAATATTTTTTATTGTCATGGCAGTAGGAAAACAAAAGTTTTGACTGAAGTGTCTGTATTAATGTCTCTGTGATAGTCTGAATATTTTGATGTTGTTCTCCTCCTCTTATATACAAAATTTTGGTTGGACAGGAGACAAAGTGTTTTATAGATTAAGAGCCTAAGAGACTAACATATGGACAATGTTTCTGAGCCTGAGGGAAAATTTAAGAGTAAGGGAATATATTAACAAATTAAGAAGGGCAGAGATTAATGAATTGGGCATGCAACTCAAAAAATTAGAAAGCGAGCAAATTAAAAATCCCCAGATGAAAACTAAATTAGAAATACTAAAAATCAAGGGAGAAATCAATAAGATCAAAAGTAAAAGAACTATTGAATTAATAAATAAGACTAGAAGCAGGTATTTTGAAAAAACAGATAAAATAGACAAAGTACTGGTCAATCTAATTAAAAAGAGGAAAGGAGAAAACCAAATTGACAGTATCAAAGATGAAAAGGGAGACCTCACATCTAATGAAGAGGAAATTAAGGCAATCATGAAAAACTATTTTGCCCAATTATATGGCAATAAATATAACAATCTAGGAGATATGGATGAATATTTACAAAAATGTAAATTGCCTAGATTAACAGCAGAAGAAATAGAATACCTAAATAATCCCATATCAGAAAAAGAAATTGAACAAGTCATCAAAGAATTCCCTAAGAAAAAATCGCCAGGGCCTGAAGGATTCACAAGTGAATTCTATCAGACATTCAAAGAGCAACTAATCCCAATACTATACAAATTATTTAATATAATAAGCAAAAAAGGAGTCCTACCAAATTCCTTTATGACACAAATATGGTACTGATTCCAAAGCCAGGGAGATCAAAAACAGAGAAAGAAAACTACAGACCAATCTCACTAATGAACATAGATGCAAAAAATTTAAATAGAATATTAGCAAAGAGACTCCAGCAAGTAATTTAGAAGATCATCCACCATGATCAGGTGGGATTTATACCAGGAATGCAAGGATGGTTCTAAATTAGAAAACCATCCACATAATTGACCATATCAACAATCTAACAAACAAAAATCACATGATTATCTCAATAGATGCTGAAAAAGCCTTTGAGAAAATACAGCATCCATTCCTATTGAAAACACTGGAAAGTATAGGAATAGAAGGACTTTTCCTAGAAATAATAAACAGTATATACCTAAAACCATCAACAAGCATCATATGCAATGGGGATAAATTAGAAGCCTTCCCAATAAGATCAGGAGTAAAACAAGGATGCCCATTATCACCTCTATTATTCAACATAATACTAGAAACACTAGCAATAGGAATTAGAGAAGAAAAAGATATTGAATGTATCAAAATAGGCAATGAGGACACTAAGCTATTACTCTTTACAGACGATATGATGGTATACTTAAAAAAATCCTAGAGAATCAACTAAGAAGCTTGTAGAAATAATCAACAACTTTAGCAAAGTTGCAGGATACAAAATAAATGCACATAAATCATCACCATTTCTATACATTTCCAACACATTAGAGCAGCAAGAGGTAGAAAGAGAAACACCATTTAAAATTACCCTAGACAATATAAAATACTTAGGAATCTATCTACCAAAACAAACACAGCAATTATACGAAAACAACTACAAAACACTTTCCAAACAAATAAAACTGGATCTAAACAACTGGAAAGCCATTTGTTGCTCATGGGTAGGACGAGCTAACATAATAAAAATGACCATTCTACCCAAATTAATATACCTGTTTAGTGCCATACCTATCAAACTACCAAAAAACTTCTTTACTGAATTAGAAAAAAAATATAACAAATTTCATTTGGAATAACAAAAGATCAAGAATATCAAGGGAACTAATGAAAAAAATGTGAAGGAAGGGGGCCTAGCAGTACCAGATATTAAACTATACTATAAAGCAGCAGTCATCAAAACAATATGGTACTGGCTAAGAGACAGAAGGGAGGATCAGTGGAATAGACTTGGGATTAATGACATCAGCAAGACAGTGTATGATAAACCCAAAGAGTCCAACTTTTGGGACAAAAATCCACTATTTGACAAAAACTGCTGGGAAATTTTGAAAAAAATATGGGAGAGATTAGGTTTAGATCAACACCTCACACCCTACACTAAGGTAAATTCAGAATGGGTGAATGACTTGAATATAAAGAGGGAAACTATAAATAAATTAAGTGAACACAGAATAGTATATTTGTCAGATCTTTGGGAAAGGAAAGAATTTAAAACCAAGCAAGAGTTAGAGAAAATTACAAAATGTAAATTAAATGGTTTTGATTATATTAAACTAAAAAGCTTTTGTACAAACAAAAACAATGTAGTCAAAATCAGAAGGGAAACAACAAATTGGGAAAAAATCTTTATAACGAAAAACTCTGACAGGGGTCTAATTACTCAAATATACAAGGAGTTAAATTAATTGTATAAAAAATCAAGCCATTCCCCAATTGATAAATGGGCAAGAGACATGAATAGGCAATTTTCAGGTAAAGAAATCAAGAGTATCAATAAGCACATGAGAAAGTGTTCCATAACTCTAATAATTAGAGAAATGCAAATCAAAACAACTCTGAGGTATCACCTCACACCTAGCAGATTGGCTAAAATGAAAAAAGGGGAGAGTAATGAATGTTGGAGGGGATGTGGCAAAATTGGGACATTAATGCATTGCTGGTGGAGTTGTGAACTGATCCAACCATTCTGGCTGGCAATTTGGAACTATGCTCAAAGGGCTATAAAAGAATACCTGCCCTGTGATCCAGCCATACCATTGTTGAGTTTGTACCCCAAAGAGATCATAGATAAACAGACTTGTATGAAAATATTTATAGCTGCGCTTTTTGTGGTGGCAAAAAACTGGAAAAGGAGGGTATGTCCTTCAATTGGAGAATGGTTGAACAAATTGTGGTATATGCTAGTGATGGAATACTATTGTGCTAAAAGGAATAAACAAGGTGAACTGGAGAGACCTCCGGGAACTGATGCAGAGCAAATGGAGCAGAGCCAGAGGAACACTGTACACAGAGACTGATATACTGTGGTAAAATCGAATGTAATGGACCTCTGTACCAGCAGCAATACAGTGACCCAGGACAATTCTGAGGGATTTATGGTAAAGAAAGCTACCCACATTCAGAGGAAGATCTGCAGGAGAGGAAACATAGAAGATAAACAATTGCTTGAATGCATGGGTCGGGGTGGACATGATTGAGGATGTGGACTCAAAACAACCACACCAATGCAACTACCAACAATTTGGAAATAGGTCTTGATCAAGGACACATGATAAAACCAGTGGAAATGTTTGTCGGCAATGGGTGGGGGGAATGCGCGGGGTGAAGGGGAAAGTAGGAGCATGAATCATGTAACCATGTTAAAAATAAATATTAATAAATGTTTAAAATTTAAAAAAAAAGAGTAAGGGAAGTCGTGAATATTGCCACCTTTAAGAAATATTTATTGAATGACACTAATTATTTTAAAAATAAGGTTATGGGGGAAGCTTAGTGACTCAGTCCTAACACAGCTCTGAAATAAGTTATTACTAATATTTATTTACTTAGTTAATATACAGTAAATGCGTATTAGTATCTTGACAGTAGATGAGAAGTTGAAAAATTTTCTGAACAAAAAAAGCTGTTAAAATACAATATACCAAGTCATTGAAACATTTTATTTTGAATCAGTGTAGAAATTAGCCACAATGATTAAATCATGTATCCTTGAAATATCCCAGTATTGAATTGATGCAGAATAAGATAATTTACACTGTAATAGAGAAATGGTTATAAACATTTACATATAGACATTAAGGTATATATAATTATATAACAACATATCACACAGAAGAGAATGCTTGGAAAGAAAATTTTCAAAGGAAGATGATTTGTGAGAAGAGAGTATAATCAAAGGACAGTTAATAAGGCCAGCAGAAAAATAATCACAATGAATTTAGTGAAGAATACATTTTTGGAAACTTTGGTGGCTATATGTTTCCTTGGGATGTTGAAGATGCAAATCTCACAGAAGCATGTGGAAGAGAAAATTGCATTTCATAAACTGAAAGATACTGATTTAGATAGGATATTAAAGGGAGTCTGAAGCAAACTTTAAAACAGTGAGAAAAGTAAAGGCAATGTTCTTGTTGATTCCATTATAATATGGAATATTTAAGAACTTGACTTGCTTTCATGTCAACATAAAATACATATTTGGTTGCATTCCTTATAAATTTAACAAGTAAAAATGATGATACACTTGTATGTCCTTATTTATAGTCAATCATTGCAGGGAATTCAGCTAGGGAAACAAATCTCTGTCTCAATCAGGTATGTATAAAACAACTACACACACACATGCACGGTTGTGCATGCATGCACACAATTTTTAACTGTTCTCATATTTTAAAAAGTAATGTATTTGAGAACATTTAAAGCATCAATATCCAATACATTAACTTATGTATTGCTGACATTTCTTTATATATATATATAAAGTCTCCATGGCAAATATGTACACATATTTGCATGGAGACTTGGTGAATTTCTCAACAAAGTACCACAGTTCAGAAGAATTTGTAAAGGCTTTTATGTTCTTTAGATTTATATTATGAAAGGAGTATATTTTCTAAGACCAATTTAAATAAAGTAAAACTTTATTGATTTGTAATTTTAAGTAAAATTTCAATTAGAATTGAAGTCATATCTTTTAATCCAGATGTTTAAATTACATGTATTTCCTCTAAAAATATGAATAAATATCTCAATATGTATATATATATAATTTCCACTTTTCCTTAACCCATATTGAAAATTTTCTACATTACAAACATCAGTAACATCAGTGAATACTGTTCAATGTATTATAAATATCACTTAAATGGTTTATAGACTTCACTGCAACAAAAGTAATTCAATGTCTTTCTCTCTCTCTTTCCTTGTTTTACTCTACATAAATCAAAATCATTGTCATCTCATTTCCAAAATAGGCTGACATTCACGCTTGGATAATGCACTTAAGCCCTAACTTAATGAACAGTTTCAAAAATAACATCCATTAGTGCATTTGCTGTATTTGTGTTTCTCATTTCTAAATATCTTGATTCAAAACAACGAAACACTACAATCAAAGAGCAGTAATTATATTGACATTGTCTAAATTCAAATTTAATTTTCTCATTTATGAAGAGGCAAAATGAGAAAACAGACCAATATCATTGTATTCAGTACATTTTCAACTCAATGGATTTTTCTTTTAGAATTTTTAAAGCTAGATTAAGGAGGTCTTACACATAAAAATTCTCAGAAGGGGATTCCTAACATCCTTTTGTAAATAACAAATTTAATATGTGATCACAGAATCTGATCATCCAAAATAAAGGACCTAAGTGACCAATATTGTCTTTGTTTGTTTTAAAAGCTGCCTAAGCAACAGTAATAAAACAGAAGGATGCTGATTTTTATTTCCCTGAAATACTAAACTTTAGCTAAATATACAATCTTAATGGAGAAGAGCCATAAATGTATGTTTCTAAAATAATTATTTTATACTTTCCCTATTTCAGTAGCAAAAAACGTTTACAATATGGCATTTCAAAAAGTTCTTTAGTAGGCAGTTACCCATAAATAATCTTAGCATTATCCAAATCAATAAGCATTTATTTAGCAACTGCTATGTGTGAGGACCTTTTTTTAGGTGCTGACAATACCATCATCAGGATTCAAACAATTGTTGCTCTCAGGGAATTATTTTCAACAGAACAGCTTTTGCATCTGTTTTATGTACATTTAATGTTTGGTAATACTAAAGGATAATGAAAGAGAAAGAGTAAGAAAATGAGATTTGGACCAGATGATCTCAAAGATCTCTTCCAGAACTATAATTCTGGATCTGGGTATGAACTGGTAGGCAAGTGGTCTTCTTCCTTTTTTTATTTTTAATTTTTAATTTTTTTCAGATTACTCATTTCTTTCTAATCCTATCATTGATATTAATTATTCATTGAAGCACAAATTTATATAGAATTCATAATCTAATTTCAGCCTTATGATCTTACAGCTTTTACCCTATAATTATACAATGTTTTCAAAAATTATTTTTCCTACTCCTAGTTGAAGGATTTAATGATCATCTCTATACTACTAATCAACTTATCTAGTACTAAACTTTTGATAAGTCATGGTCTCATATTTCCAACTGACTATTCTACATCTTGAACTAGATGTCCCTTAGACATCTTAAAGTCATCATCATGTCCAAAGCTTTATTCAGTATATTTTGTCTAAATTTTTTCTGCCTTAAAAATTTTCCTTTTAATGTTGAAGACACTACCATTCTTAGTTCCAATCAAGGGGTAATCTTAATTCCTCACTCTCATTCTATTCTGACTATATCCAGACATAATGTCAAGATATTTTACCTTTGTAATATCTCGTATTTATGTTCTCTTTTCTCCTCTGATACTACTAATACCCCAATTCAGATCCTCATCAAGTCATACCTGATATGCTCCTAGTTTGTCTGCTTGTGACATGGCCTTGATTACTCTAACCTTCACTTTGATGCCAAAGTTTTCTTCCTAAATCCCATCAATTTCTCATTCTGCTAAATATGTTGCATAGTAGAGGAACAATATTTAAGACTTAAATTCAAATAATTTAATCCAAGCCACTCTTGAAGATAACTTAAAAAACAATTGCTAACCTGTATGAATAAATAGAATCTTCACACATTGAGTTATTTACTTTTGAAGTTCCTTAAAGTATCTTCCTGTTATGTACTCTCTTCTCCCCATAAACAAGAGGGAAGGAAGGAAGGAAGGAAGGAAGAAAGGAAGGAAGGAAGAAAGGAAGGAAGGAAGGAAGGAAGGAAAGAAGGATAGGAAGAAGGAAAAATGAAAGAAACAAAGAAACAAAGAGAAAAAGAACGAGAGAGAGAGAGAGAGAGAGAGAGAGAGAGAGAGAGAGAGAGAGAGAGAGAGATTCCTGTACCATAAATAGAAGACCTCAGAGACCTTTTGCCCATGTTTTTCTAGATGATAGTCATGTCTAGGAAATTGTGAATACTCAAATAGTGTTTAGAAATTCTAAAGCTTTTAAACACATGTGAATTTCTGGAGTTCCTCAGAAATATATTAGGACATGTGAATTATAAAAATAAACCAGGGGCAGCTGGGTAGCTCAGTGGAGTGAGAGTCAGGCCTAGAGATGGGAGGTCCTAGGTTCAAACCCGGCCTCAGCCACTTCCCAGCTGTGTGACCCTGGGCAAGTCACTTGACCCCCATTGCCCACCCTTACCAATCTTCCACCTATGAGACAATATACCGAAGTACAAGGGTTTAAAAAAAAGTAAACCAATGTTTACCTGTAACTTTGTCCTGATATAGGTCCCTCTAGGGTTACTGTTTTTTCTCCAATATCTACTCAGAATTGGCCTGAGTCAAAATTATCATGTAAATTCAGGGAGTTTTTAGGGTTCTCATCTTTTTATCCCCCGGCACAATCCCTCTCAATGGCACCCTAGACCATCATGTTATTTCTTATTTTACATATATATATATGTATATATANTATATATATATATATATATATATATATATATATATACACACATATATATGTACATATATATATCTTTCTATGAAAAACTTCCAACTATAGCATATCACCCAAAGTTGCTTTTCCATAGCAACATTTTAATGTAAAAAATCCATCCCTCATCCGCCTTCTATTATTTCTATCTTACTGATAATTACTTAACTATTCCCATACCTGTGTAATTTCTGTTTAATAGAAAAGATGGCATAGACAAAGGCATGCATTTCCAATGATAGAATTTCATATATTGTGACAACTAGCTAGAGAAGGCATTTGAAGATGAGAAACCAAAAGTTATAGGCTATTTTCTGTCAATATGTACGATAAGATTTTTGTGTCTACTTTTACATGAATCTCATTTCATTTGGTAAAATTAAGTTGAGGTTAGATATTACTCCTCTTTGTCATTCCATTCTCAGCACCTAGCAATATGCTTGCCACACAATAAAGATTTTTATAAACATTTCTGATTGATTAATTTGTGAGTAGTTTAGCATAGCCTGATATTTAAACTGGCTCATGTTCTAGGATCATTGTTCATAGACACCTGCAAGCAATCCATTGAAAATTGTACCATTCAGACAAATTAAAGGTGTTCTATATTTATTGTTAGTTCCACAAAAGCGCCATAGTGCAATACTTTCTGAATGAACCATAGAATAATCTGAGGTCATTTTTCACTGTAAGATTCTATGTCCCTAGGGCAGAATAAGTCCAAATGTCCTTTATTTCCATCCTGATTGTGAATAATAATCAGGAAGATGGAAACAAAGTCATAGGTTCATGATTTAGCTCTGGAGTGAATGTCAAAGATAATCTATCAAAGTATAACCTACTTATTTTATAAAGGAGGAAAATGAAGCCCTGGAGAAGGTCTGTGATTTTCCCAAGGTTAGAAGGAAATATGTGAAAAAGGTATAATTTAAAACTGGTTCCATTGCCTACCTATCCAGTGCCCTTACCATTGCACTGTACTCTCTGAATACAGAAAACTAACCCAAACAGCCTAGAAAATATATATGACTAAATCTTCATTTTTAATAGGATGAGAGATTTCAATATCCACCTCTATCAATTTCTCAAAATTTCATCAAATTAATTTTTCCATAATTCAGTAATTCCCATGAAATTAAAAAAAGTGTAAGGCAAGTTTGGTGAATAATTGGTCTATGTCTTGGATTACATATGCCAAGTTTCAGGACAAATGTTTATGACAGAAGTACCTGAAAACAGTGAGAACATTAACTGGAATGGCACCTTTGAAACAGACAATCGATAATGGAGAAACAGCAAATAAGTGGAAGAAATGGAACTATTATGAGTCCTCTTTAAAAAAAACTGGGTTCACACAGCTTTACATTTTAAGAGATACTCTCTGACCTAAATTGCTAGTGGTTTCCTTTATTATGTGGTTTAGTGTCTTGGGTCATGGCAATTTATTGTTGGTTTTACCTGCTGCTTTTGAAAATATAGCTAAAATTGATTTATTTTTCCTGTATTTAGGACCTTGTCTTTATTGTTTGCACACTCCTGTCCAGCACGGAACTGAGAATCTCATGGAGTGTACAGATACTTTTCAAAAGATGGGAATACAAGAGTTCATGTATTTGAATTTAGAAAATGCTTAATTATATAAGAAGAAAAAAGCAAAGAAATGAGACTAAAGAAAGAGTTGTGTAGATGAACTCATCACACACATATAAACATATCTTTTTTCTTTTCTTTTTAAAAAATTAATCAATTAATTAATTTAGAATATTTTTCCACGGTTACATGAGTCAAGATTTTTCCCACCCCTCTTCCCTCCCACCTCCTGGAGCTGACAATCAATTCTACTGTGTTATACATGTGCCACTATTCAAAACCGATATAGAGTTTTCATATTTGCAATAGAGTGATCTTTTAACAATACCCCAATCATACCCCCGTTGAACCATGTGATCAATCATTGAACATATCTTTTTCACCTTTTACTGTCTACTTTATAAAACGTTTTGAGTATAGAAATCATTATCTATTACAGTAAAAGTTTGGATATAAAGGGGATAATAATAGGCAGAATGAGGTATCATTTTCTTATACAACTAAAACATATTGCATGGAAAAGTTTTATAAAGATTCAACCAGGCCTTAAGACTTTAAATTAATCTTGGAGTCAAAAGGCCTTAATATGCATTCATTCATTTACATTTATATATAAATATGTGTATAAATACACATACTCATTATAGGATAATGAGTGGAAGATGCAAATGGATTTGTAAGGAAGGACTAGGTTCAAATTCTACTTTATACATTGACCATAGTAGCTTAGTAGCTGTATAACTTATTCTTATATACCTTAACCTCTCTAAGCCTCACTTTATTCTTCCATAAAATGGGGATGAGAACACAGATATATCTCAGAGTTGTGAAAACCAAATGAGCTAAAGTACAAAAAATTGCCTTGCAAGATTAAAATACTATATTACAATAGATAACATTCATGTAACACTTTTAAACTATTACAAAGATATATAATAAATACATTTTCTCATTTGATCCTCAGTTATAGAGTTGTTATTATCTCTATTTTATATATTAGAAATCTGTGGCTTAGAAAAGTAATGAATTCTCCAAGGCTGAAGTTCATTTAAGATTTTAAGATGGGGTTCCAACTTGCTTTCCTATATGCTTTCTAAATCTGGGCCTCTATTTTTTTTATTTGAAAATTCCCAATCATTTAAGAATATTTTTCCATGGTTACATGATTCATGTTCTTTCCCTCCCATCCTCTCATAGCCAACAAGCAATTCCACTGGGTTTTGCATATGTCATCGATCAAGACCTATTTCCATATTATTAATATTTGCATTAGGGTGATTGCTTAGAGTCTACATCCCCAATCATATTCCCATAAACCCATATGGTCAAGGAGTTGTTTTTCTTCTGTGTTTCTGCTCCCACAGTTCTTTTTATGGATGTGGGTAGCTTTCTTTCTCATAAGTTCCTCAAAATTGTCCTGGATCATTGAATTGCTGCTAGTAGAGAAGTCCATTACATTCAATTGTACCAGAGTGTATCCATCTCCATGTATAAGTTTCTCCTGGTTCTGCTCTTTTCACTCTGCATCAATTCCTGGAGGTCTTTCCAGTTCACATGGAATTCCACCCCAGTTCATTATTCCTTTCAGCACAATAGTATTCATCACCAGCAGATATCACAATTTGTTCAGCCATTCCCAAATTGACGGGCATCCCCTCATTTTCCAATTTTTTGCCACCACAAAGAGCACGGCTATGAATATTTTTCTACATGTCTTTTTCCTTATGATCTCTTTGGGGTACAAACCCAACAGTGGTATGGCTGGATCAAAGGGCAGGCATTCTTTTATAGCCCTTTGGGCATAGTTCCAAATTACCTTCCAGAATGGTTGGATCAATTTACAACTCCACCAGCAATGCATTAATTGGACCTCTATTATTTTGACATTTAGTTTTCTCCATTTAGTTCAATAATATATGCTTTTGTTACTCTTAAGATAATAACATCATGAATGAAAATACTTTCTCCATTCTTTCAGTTCTCAACTCTCCTACTTCTTAATATATTGTTTTCAGGAGCTGCCACAGCCAAAATAAGTTAGTTACCATCATATCTAGCTCTGATCATATCCTACTCCAAATTTAGTATAATTAAGTCCACAGAAAACAGGACAAATGTATTTTATTGATATAGTTTTACAAACTTTTGGTAACCTCAAAGACATGCTGAAACACTGACTGGCTTATATGAAGATGAATACTTGTGAATAAATGATGTTTCCTAGTATATGAATACGGAAACTCATACTCCAATGCTGAATGCCACTTGATATCATTTTGAACCTTCAAATTTAGAAGTTATTTACCTATTTTTTGAACATAAAGACTAAAAAAATCCTTGGTTGTGCAAATCCAATACTTACTAATAATAATACAGTAAAATCCTGGGTCATATGATAGTCTCACCAATATGCAAAGAGAGGGGTAACTAGTATAGAAATAGAGCACTGTATCCTTTGCTATTATGATGCCATCTGAATGTAATTGTATATATGACAGGTACAATTATTTAAGGAAGAGAATTGTGGAAAAAGGAAAACAAAGTCAAAATGCTTTAGGCTCATGTCCTACTTTTGTACAGACATTTCCTTTTTTTGTATAAATTTAGCAGAAGAATGTGTATAAATTATCCTTTTGTAGAGACATGTGCCTAAATGAAAATTAACTCACTATCCTTCCATGGATTGCTATCTGAGAAACATGTTTAAACATTATTTGGTCAGTTCACAACTATAAATGCTTAATCTCCTTTAAACTAACAAATATGAAGTGACAGAGATGATATATTCTAAACCTATATATTCCAAACCTAAATAGAGGGAAAAAAAACTTGCATTTAGGTCAGGTGATTCTTGATAGGAAAATTTCTGATATAAATTTCTACACTTGACTTTGTGTAGATTGGGTCTATCTCAATTATTCATCCTGCAATTGTCAGCATATGGAGGCTCAAGTAAATCCCCGTTATATGATGGATGGGTATGGATTCAATATGACAGAAGTTTAAGTTTTGGGCATAACTACTTCTTATAAAGTGGAGAATATATCTGAAAAACAAGATAAAACTGAAAAAATGTAATTGTTAAAATGTTTTCCTCAAGGATTCTGTTAATACAACAATGATGATAACATTTTATATCACTTTATAGTTCATAAAGCACTTTTCATATGTTATTTCATTTCAATGTCACCAATTCTCTAAGAACTATGGGCCACTATTATCCTCACTGAATAGTAGAAAAAATTGAGGCACGGAGCTGTCATCTCTTGAAAACTATGATTTTTAGACTTCCATTTGTGTATACTGCTAATATAACTCAGAATAAATGAAGTCGGTCATTCATTCTCCAATTCTGTTTGTACTTTGCAAATATTATGATTATGTATGGGGGAAATGATATTTCAGCATTGACATATTTCCCTCTGGATACAAGTGGAAAAAAGTAAATATCTATTTGAACTTTAAACTACTGTCCTACTGATTTTATCTGTGGGAGACAGAGCTGCCAGTCAAAAGCCTGTGTCAGAGTAGTATAAAGAATAGAAATTTAGAGATTCGTTTATCTCTTGAATTTATCAGAAGTAGTGCATGGTTATGAAGATAGGTTCAATGATCAATTATTCTTCCAGAGCACCCTCCTTTCAATTTCTTAAGCACTACCTTTTTTCTATAATATTTCCTCACTATTAAGTCCCAAGAAGTTATTTGTAATCTTTGCTATGCTCTAATAGAAGCAGATATAGCTAAGTTATATGACTGATGATTAGTAGAATTTAGCAAGAAACCTGTCAGACAGCAGGGCTGAGTAATTTGATAAAAGCATCCTGTGGAATTCTGAGGATTTTTCCCCCATATGGATGATGTTTAGGCGATTTTCTGATTAGAAACCTGGAATCTCCTCCAAAATGAACTGCTTCTCCTTTTCCTATTAGTGTCTAGCAATGAATTGGAGCTTCTGCAGCAACTATTGCCATTCAGCAATCTCACTGAAGTGGCTCTTAATTTAGCCAAGAAGATGACTTGCTGCAGGCAGTGTGGAGCTCTAATATTTTTTTACAGATTGAGAGACTCACTAGACAGTAAAGGGAGAAATTGCTCGTCTTTGGAAGAGCTTGCAGCTTCCTTCTAAGACATTCTGAGTAATGCACCACTTCCCAAGTGCCAGGCAAAGCTATTGAAAGATAGGGTGCAAACCTTGCTTCAGAACAGTGACTTTTCTACATATTGTTAATGGATAAGGGCAATGAAGTGAGCTCCAGATCTCTACTCACCACCAGTATCAGTGTCTAGCAGGGGATACTGTTGTCCTTTAGGAAACCTTTTAAAATGGAAAGAATTTTGATTTTCCCATCCCTATTTCCCACTTTTGAAGTTGTCTTTTTCTTACATAGATTACAGCTTTGCCTTTTCTTTGCTGTTTATTTTTCAGTCATTTTAGTTAATGTGAATTATAATCATCTTATTTTGGGAGGGACAGTATGTATATGCCCTCAGATAATATATAAACATGAATATTCAGGAGTTTTCTAGATGAAGCTCAAAGCAGAGAATAAGAGTGTTTTGTCTAGTGGTACCAAGCTGTAGGTTAAAAGCTTGTAAAACTGGATTAGTTACAATGGAAATGTTAATATGAACATAAAAGTGATAAGAAATAATTTAAATGTCCATGCTTAACCACCTATTACTACCCCAGAGAGTCTTCTTTCATTACATTCCCCCTGAAAGGAAATGGAATAAACAAGGGATAATTTCCCAAAACAGATCCTATGTATATAAATAAATATACTGGAGTGGCTGTTGGGAGGTGGCCCAAAATGGTGCAGGACAAAGGAAAATCAGCTTGTAAATTAATGAGCCAAAGAGTTCAGACTAGTAGTTTCCGTTTATCTTTTGCTTCAAAATGCTAAATTAGCAAAGCAACCCTAAACTAAATGCCACATCCTAATATATTTATAATAAAAACTTCATTTTAAAGCTATTAAATAGTATTAAAGACTACTGGTTATTTATTATACTCTATTATATATATATATATATATTATTTAAATATATAATTATATAATTGAAATTAGTGCTGCTGACTTTACCTTTAAGAAAAGATGTTCTGCTAAGCTTTTAGCTAGTTAGGACAAACAAAAACAAAAACTCCAGACATAGAATCAGAGATTTTGATTGCTTTATCATATTGAAATTATTGAATCCCCATAATGTCATTTCCTTATCAATACATTAGGATATAACTATTTGCATTCCTATTTGCACAACTTTTTTTTAATGCAAGGTAACAATATACATACATTACTTGTCCATCTAAAAGCAACTATTACCATGAGGCAGCTAGGTGCTGCAGTGCCTAGAACACCAGGTTTGTAATCAGGAAAATCTGATTTCAAATCTGTTCTGGGATACTTATTAGCTTTGTGACCCTGGGCAAGTCATTTAACTTCCATTTTACTATGTTTCTTTGATTATAAAAAGGAAACAAATTGACACATTTTCCATATTGAGATAATATTTGTAAAATATATAGCACAGGGCCTGGAACATAAGGGGTGCAATACAAATGTTTGCCAATCCTCTCTGCACACTCCCCTAATTATTAGAGGAGAAGTTCTTTTTGGAAGGTTTTAGAGTATAAGTATAATATGCATGACCTCCAAAAAAGCAGTGGATGCAGTGATCTGCTGATGTCTATCAATGATAATGTCTATCAGTTTTTTCAAAGCAAATGATCAGTCCATTGAAAATCAAAGCCATTATTTGGTTTCTCATGTAAATTGATTATGCTTGGCTAACATTTCTAACAGAATTGAAAGAGTCAGTATTTCTGAAAAAAAAGAGGGTTTATTATTGAGGGAGGTAGCTAATCCCACACTGAAAATATTATAGTGAAATGGAGAGATATAAATGATTAGTCCAGAACAATCTATAAATTTTTTAATAAAAAAGTTGATCCCTCATCCTCTACTTTAGATGTTTTACTTGATATTATCTTCCCATTCTTGTTCAATTATTCATTTAAAAATATAGTTTATTATTGATATTTTCTGCCATGTTTTCTCCTTCTCTTTAGTATACAAAGGTAGGGCCAGTTCATCTAACATTTTTAATCTGTATTTAGAGAAAAATACAACTTTGTAAAAACCTTTTAAGTCAGAGCTTTCAAACTGTGGGTAGCCACAAGGATTATTATATGGGGATTTATGAATTTATAAAATTTTAAATGTATTCTATTAATCAAATTTATGCTACATATGTGTATACATAGGTATCTATATACATATTACTATTTTTAAATATATGAAGATGCTAATTATTGATATATTTAAAGAATAAATCTGATATTGTATTGTGTTGTATATTATTATGTATTTTGGGGGGGACTTGAAGTGAGAATCTGGATTTGTGATTTTATTTCTGAAGAGAGCTATAAATATGAAAACTTCTGCCCACATGGAAGCCTATAACTGTTAAACTTAATGAGGCAGTTAAGTGATACAATGCATAGAAAAGTAGCCTGAGAGTCAAGAAGATCTGAGTTTAAACTGAACCTCAGATACCTAGTAGCCTTGTAATCCTGGAAAATGAGATAACAACTGTAAGTCACTTTATGAAACTTAAAATGACATATAAGTGTTATAATTTTTAAGTGACTTGTCCTTAGTCACACAGTTACTGTACATCAAAGGCCATATTTGAGCCTACTTCTTCCTGACTCCAAGGACTTAGAATATGCTACTATTCCTCTTCATCATTACGTCCTCTCACCTGTGGCTCCAAGAAGCTACAGCAGTGATTCCCAAAGTGGGTGCCACCGCCCCCTGGTGGGTGCTGCAGCGATCCAGGAGGGCAGTGATGGCCACAGGTGTATTTGTCTTTCCTATTAATTGCTATTAATATAAAAAAATTAATTTCCAGGGGGATAAGCAATATTTTTTTTCTGGAAACGGGGCGGTAGGCCAAAAAGTGTGGGAACCACTGAGCTACAACATGTGCCATAGACTCAATTTGGTAAAACCATCTTGACAGTTGGCTAAACCAGACCGAAGGTAAGGGACAAGGCTAAAATCTGTGGGTGTCCCAAGCACGTAATGACATCCCCCAGGTGAATGTCTACTGATGGTCATCAAGGAGGCTGAAACGGGTATTCTGGACTATTCAGAGCTTGCTTAGATATCAGACACCAAAGTCATCCAATGCATCCCCGACTTGTGTCTCGCCACTGGTCTTTGGAAGAGAGAGGGAGGCTGATGACATTGTGCTACGATTTAAATTCAATTTGTATGCAAGTCAAGGCATCATC
Organism: Gracilinanus agilis; assembly: GCF_016433145.1. Classification (NCBI taxonomy): domain Eukaryota; kingdom Metazoa; phylum Chordata; class Mammalia; order Didelphimorphia; family Didelphidae; genus Gracilinanus; species Gracilinanus agilis. The sequence continues at coordinate 153,106,960 of NC_058135.1, forward strand.
CTACGATATCACTGGTTTTCTTGGAAAAAGAAGAATCAAAATCATCAAAATCTGAATATTTTTTAGACATGTAACCACTGTGGCTTTTTTCCTACATTGTCCCCATTCTCTGCAATAAGTCAATGGTGTGTTCATTGGTGGGAGAAGGGAAGGTGGTAGAAGTGCTATAAAAGTGTCTTTAGGGATATGGAATTCAACGTGCTTCTCGAGCCTATAGGCATCTTTGGTGACTTGTAGGGTTCTTGCACCAGTGAAGCTGGAAGGTGCTGCCTGCAGAGAAGGATCCCTGCCATTTAAGGAGATTTCCATTTCACTGAGAACTCTCTGTCCTAGGATAGGAAATAGCAGCAGCCCCCAGGGGATGTGCAATCAGTCCAGGTATGGAAACTCACTTTTCAGAGTGTAGCAAGCATTTTATTCATTGTTCTGTTATGCTTTATTTCATTTTCATTTCATTCAGTTCAGTTCCTTTTTTAATATGTCCAGTTCTTTGTCACGCAATTTGGTGCTTTCTTTTCAAAGATACTGGAAAGGTATGCCATTTCCTTCTCTGGCTCATTTTACAGATGAGCAAACTGAGGCAAATAGGGTTAAATGACTTGCCCAGGGTTAGGGAGTTAGTACATGGCTGAGACCAGGTTTGAACTTAGGTAAATAAATCTTCCTGACTCCAGGCCTGGCACTCTATCTACTGTGCCACCTGCCTGCACAATTTATTCATTACACTCACACTATTATCACCAATCTCCTAATATTATAGCAGGAATATCCTTTTTTAAGCCAATATTATGGTAGAAATGTATTATGCTTAGGAACTCAAAATGGGAATTGACAAATAATAAAATGAAATATTATACCTTGTATATATTTTTCTATTGTTGTGGCTAGAAGAAACAGGGGGAGCCTCATATCAGAGGACCTCAGTTCAGGTCCCTCTCTAGTCTTTGTGTGGGAGGAAGTGTAGGCCAAGTATACCAAAGAAATACATTTGGGTGGAAAATAATAATACTATTCATATGACACTTGAAACTTCACAAAATACTGTAGATATCATATTTTATTTTATCTTCATAAGCTTGGGAGGTAGGCACTACTATTATTGGAAGCATTTTAACTCATATCTTGTCACACTCAAACAACATGTATTATCTAGTGGTTTCCTCTTGTATTAATTAGAAATCTTGAATCTAATAAATATTATACTTGGAGATATTGTATATTAATTTTGAAACACACTCTAAAATAGGGAATGAGTACAAAGTTAAATTATATAGGAGATCTATGAGTCTTTTAAATAAAAAGCTCCAGGAATCAATAATCATGGATACCAATGTAGTATGATAACTGTTCAACAAGACTTATGAGTTGGACATCCTTTGGCTCTTGGATTTTTCTTTTGGTTGGGTTAGGGTCTATCCATTTTGAACTGTTAATATCTAACTGCTGTATTTGCCTAACCCTCCATTTGCACAAATTACCTCCCTAATGATGTACCTTACAAAAGGGCTATGTTGAAAAGAAAGTTATAAGAATGTAATAGAATTAAGAAAAAATCAAATAAAATTATATAATCTTTACCAATACCATTATATACATTTTGGTACCTCTAATTCTAACTTACATTTTAAAAAAAGATTGTCGTTGTTGTTTTTTGCTCTTGTCCCAATATATCTCTGTTTCTAATTACAATGAAACTTCTATGAAACCAGCAGAGTAATATCTCTATTAAAAGCCAGTTTTTATAGAAGATTTGCCCTAAATTCTTTTAACAAATTCAAAAACTTGAATAAATAAGAGATTTCATCCATGGCATGCCTACATTTACATAATTGTGAAACTGTTATAATGGAGTCCTATTGGTAGTTCCAATGAACTAACAGGTTGTATTACTGGATTATATTGAACTGTCCCCTTTGCAACATAAAATTCATTACTACAAAATTTACTTTGCTTTATATTATATTATAATAGACCACTGATATACAAAATTCAATTTGAGTAAGGCAAATATTTAATAGATTTTTCAGATTCATTTTTTTATCCTGATTCATTATCTCCAGAAATTTGTAGTTCTGAAAGTTGAAATCAACTCTGAAATTCCTACTTCCACGGGAGCCTCTTCCTTTGGGGCCCCTTCCTCCTTCTGGCTGGGAAGGATGGAAGATGGATAGAGAAGAGCTCTTCTCAGATCCTTCACAACTTAAGGAGGGCACTCAGGAAATTCTCCTCATAATTTCCAATCTAGCTACTTTGCTTGTTTTTATTGTCTCCAGAAACTTATCATTCTGCAAGACGAAAGCAATTTAGAAACTTATTCTTCCTCAAATTATTTCCCACCTCTTCCCACAGCTTCCCATCTTGCAGGATTTCATCTTACTCTCTCTCTCCCTAAACCAGGCATCCTCCCTATTTTCCTTTGTTAGGCTAGCTTTCAACTTCTTTTCTGTTTTGTTTCCCTTATTAGATGATGAGTTCCCTGAGGGCAGGAACTTTTATGGCTTTCTTTGTATCTCCAGATACTTACTGGCACAGCTGACACTTATCAACATTTATTGATTCTCAGATTTCAGGTGTTAGATGAAATGTGTGAACTTCATCTTGAGAATATACATAATTGGGCATACAGAATAAAGGTTTCATATATAGCAGATAAATTTATTTTTAAAAATAGCAATGAAAAATAATAGTTCAGCTCACTATATAAAACATACGATATCAATTTCTTTAAGCCTATAATTCACACACGTTCTAAAAATATGTATTTTACAAAGATAAGAACGAGAAACTGTAAGTGTATTTTTTTTCAGAAGTTCAGTTCATTCTGTAACTAACATGTAGCCTTGATCTGTATGCACCTCTTTTATCTATAAAAATGAAAATCTTATGGAACATTTTCCAGATACATGTTCTGTGGTGTTTTTACCTTTCACTTATTTCTTTTAAGGCCAGTCTTATACTGCTAAATGAGGCACTTTGTATCGAAATGTACTTCTTAATTTGCCTAGAGCTCATGTGCCCAGTTGGCTTTTAATATTGAATGCACTATCTTTGCCCACCAAGGAGTTCAATAGAGGGATGAATTGCAACAAAAGGATGAGAATAGAACAGTCTAATGAGGCTCACTTTCATTTTTATTGTTCTATATTATATAAGAAACAGGGTTGACAACTGAGAACAATAAGTCTCTTTAAGTGGGGAGGCTGTTAAAGCTATTTTAGAACTTTCTCATAACTTGTACTTCAAGAAATTCCTTTTCCATCAGAACAGCTCCCTAGTGTAGCTTTTATTGTCATTGTGATTTCAAAACTTAGGTTAATAATAAAAAAACTCATAAATATATAGATCCTATTGGTCAAGTTCATTATATCCACGTATATGATATTCCACTTTAGGCAATCTTTTGGAAAATAAAACATTCTGGAGAAGTGAATTAAACATTAAATAGTCTCAAGAAAGAGATTAATCATTATAAAAATATCACCAGTTTGCAAAGAATGACAACAGAATAAGGTACATTAAATATGAACATTAAATTTAATAACATTTTGTTTTCTTTGATTCTGAGTAGAAACTTATATTGGCTCACTTCAGTACATGTATGTTATTTGTATGTATACAAGCAAGCATATATACACATAAATAGTGTTCTGTGTTAGTACAAGTACATAACATATGCAAATACATTTATGCAAACACAAATGCACTTAAATAAATATATGAAAACACTCATATCTATATACATACATATTCCTATGCATATTCACATATATGCATACATAAATATACATATACATAGAATGATCCTTTGAAACACTTTATTGTTTTTTAACAAGTCAATGATAGTAGTTTGCAAAATTTATTGGTTTTCTGAAAATCTTGCAGATAATGTTTATTTAGTGTGTGTAAATATTTATGGATTATAAATGAGTGGTTAATATTATGGAGGTCTTTTGATGGCAAGAAGCTGGGAAGGCTGAGATATACAAGTGGTGCTTTCATTATTATCATTTAATTAAATTTATATTTTATATTTTTTATATTTTAATCAAATGTATTGGCAAAAGAAAAAATAGTAACTGAAAAGTGTCAAAAACGTAATATATGTGAAAAGATTTCTAGATCATACCTTAAAAGTAAGGATAATGGGCTCCTGGTCAGTGATAGAAGTAATTAAACAAAGTCCAACAATATGCCTCTGCCTTTAATCTTGTCTATCCAACTATATATCTACGGATACATTTATCTATATCCATATCACTATATCTTTATCTCCATTTATACCCATATCTATTATTATATGCATATCAATTTCTATTTGTACATATAGTGATACTGATATAACTGTAGTAAAGATTTTAAAATTAATATTGAATATCTCCAAAGTATAATGTTTATAAAGATTTATTAATATTTAACTAGAGAGCTAGAGAACACAGGGAATGCTCCTCCCTCACATGGAAGAGAGAGCAAGTGGAGTGTTACCCAAAACATATACCATCACACAAAAGACACATGTAAACAGAAAGGAAAAGGAATCATGGATAATACAGAAAGGGATTTTGGGCAAGGCAGTTTCAAGATTTTCCAACTATACATTAGCTAGATATACATACAAATATATGTTTAAATTTTGTCAATTAAGAGTACTTTAAACTTTAATATGCAAGCAGAAAGGTGGACTCCAAACATTAACCCTCTTCGATGTGCTCTCTGTATATCAGTGATTCCCAAAGTGGGTACCACCGCCCCCTGGTGGGTGATGCAGTGATCCAGGAGAGCAGTGATGGCCACAGGTGCATTTATCTTTCCTATTAATTTCTATTAAAATTTAAAAAAAAGTAATTTCCAGGGGGCTAAGTAATATTTTTCCTGGAAAGGGGGCAGTAGGCCAAAAAAGTTTGGGAACCACTGCACTATACATATGTGTGTATACAGATATGTGTGTGTGTATATATGTGTGTGTGTCTGTATGTATGCCTGCATGGATATCTAAACATATGGTTATGTGTATGTATGTATATGTGTACAATATAGTTATGCGTGTACACATATGTACCCACAAATAACTTGTAGAGGAGGCAAGGTGAGAGAGAGAGAGAGAGAGAGAGAGAGAGAGAGAGAGAGAGAGAAAGAGAGAGAGAGAGATTGTGGAAATTACAATATAGGAAAAAAGAGAAGAGGAATTATAATTCATGAGAAACAATCTTCAAGAAGTGAGCATGCAATGAAGCTGAAGAGCTCTTAAGTTTATACAGTATTCCAAAGATAAAAAAGTAATAAAGCATTTGACTATTTCTCCAAATGCAAGGAACCGAATTTTATTGAGTCCATGTATTTTATTTGGGACTGTGCCTAACTCAAGTCAGTCTTCTGCAAGTTTGTCACCCTTTCCATCCTTTCTAATAATGAATGAAAATTCAATAAGCATCAACAGTGTGATACGGCAACAACACAAGAACAAAAAGTCATGCTTTCTTTGTTTTCAATGAGATGCAGAGAGTCCAGGATGAAGGGGCTAATATTTCTTTGCTTTGAGACATCCAACACCCGGAATAGCAGATTCATTCCTGTGTGCATCGTTCTAATAAACACATTGACAAAGGAGGCATATTCAGAAAATGGATAAAAGAATGGTAATAGGATTGGAAACACACACATATTACCATACATGGGATAGCTATCAAACTACGCAGTAAAATGGCAGTTGACATCACATATTTCTCTATTTTCAGTTTAAGTATTTACAATAGAAACAAAGTGCTAGTGTTTTCCTAATCCCTTGTCCTTTACCAATCATAAGAGCAAACATAACTGTGATAATTATATGAATTTATGCCCTTACCATAATGGTCTGTCTTCCATCTTCAGCTAGTTTGCAGTTCAATGCCTGTCATAAGTAAGCCAGCTTAGTAGTTTTCAGTTTCATTTTTTATGGCTTTTAAACCTACCTTTCCTGGAAGCTGTAGTGAAAACATTAAATAAATGAGTTTCCCAGCAGAGGGTGATAGGGCCTGGATTTACATTTTAGCTATGTTTATGAAAAAAACAACTTTATGAAATGTATTATATGCTTCCTTGACTTTTTTTTAAACCCTTGTACTTCGGTGTATTGTCTCATAGGTGGAAGAGTGGTAAGGGTGGGCAATGGGGGTCAAGTGACTTGCCCAGGGTCACACAGCTGGGAAGTGGCTGAGGCCGGGTTTGAACCCAGGACCTCCTGTCTCGAGGCCTGACTCTCACTCCACTGAGCTACCCGGCTGCTCCCCTTACTTGACTTTTAAACATTATTTTCCTATGCTGTAGTTACAGTGTTAGTTGTAAACATAAATGGCATGGAATTATGGTCTCATATTATTGATATATGAAGAGATAGGTAGCAAGATGGAAAGAATATTGGACTTAAAGTGAAGAAGATGATTTCAAATCCAGATTCAGCCACTTACTCATTATGTGACCCTCAGCATTGTAGAGAATAAAAATTAATATTCAATAACTAAGTATCATATTTTTAAGTTTTATTAATAATAACTAAAGTAAGATATCTTCATGCTCACAAAAACAAAAGAAAAATATAAGAAAAATATGATAATATAATACATAAATATAATGTAAGTTAAGGTCCCTTTGTCTCAGTTTTTTATTGGCAATAACAATACCTACATCTCAGGATTGTCATGAGGAAAAATGAGAATCTATTTGTAAAACATTTTGCAAACTCTCAGTAACTATATAAATGCAAGCTATGGTGTCATATATAGATGATCTCTCTTCCCAAAAAAAGATAGCTTGTACTACCTGCCCTTATTTACAAGAACAGCTAGTTGGAAGAGATTAGCTAGACAATATCTAGCTCAAATTCCTCCTTATGAAGTTGATAAAAGAAACTGTGGGAGCAGTTAAGGGACTTGCTTAGAGTCACACAGTTATTAATTATCAGAAGTTTGATTTAAATTCAGGTCTTCCTGAATCCAGATTCAGGACTATTTTTACAACAGAGCCTCTGTATGTCGTGTCGTTTCAGCTTGGGACCACCAGAGGAATCTTTAGCAGAGAGGGAAGTACAAATGTCTTTTTGCTCTACAGACACATCAGAGTGCACCCCCATAGACTCTCATACTGTCCTGTGCCAGTGCATTGAAGGACAACATAATGGAGATGCAGACTAATAGGAAATACAGGAAATTTAATTATAAAATTCATGTTTTACTTCCTCCCTGATGCTTCCTTTCAGCACAAGAGCAGAGCTGCCCTGGCTTCTGTCTCTTTGTTACTTCTTCCCTTATAATATGTTTTCAGAACAAAATTCTCAATTACTACTCATCTGCCATTTCTTCTGTCCCTCATCTCTTTTTTACTGATTTCCAATATGATGTGACTTGAAGCCTTTAAATTCTCTCATTTCTTCTGCTTCTCCATCATCCTCTTATCTCTGATTTCCCCAACCCACTGTTCTCCTTCTTTTTCTGACAGGCAATGTAGTGAATGGGCTGTTAAGTGACTATCCTTGAAGGCATTCTTCTTGTTTTATGACTCATGATATTTTACAAGACCCGGTTAATTAGACAAGATTACCTCTGTTGTTATCATTTCAAGGAATATTGTTTAATATTGATATATGAATGAGATACACTTTGCTATTAAAAGAAAACATGTAAAATTCATTTTCCTATATGAATCAATGATTTTTTTAATAGTCAAAAAATAACAGAGTGGATCTTGGATTCTCTAACTCAGTCAATTGTGTGATAGAAAGGATTTGGTCTGATTTGAAATACTAAATGGAAAATTTACCACTTCCATGTTAAGAACACTTTTAAAAACTTGTATGACTTATTTTCCTTAAATTTCATGTAGGTAGAAAGGTATGAATATGGATGAGTAAAATGATTCCCGTGATCAATATTTTTTAATAATGTCTAAAATAAGTCTCTTCTTTCCATAGATACTTTTTCCTAAATATTTATTTTTTTATTTTATTTTTCTTTATTGAATGTAAACAAAAATTTTAACACTTCTCAAAATTTTTGAATTCCATAGTCACTCCCTTCCTCCCCTAACTTCTCCTTGAGGAGGTAATCAATGTGACATATATACATTTATGTGTATATATATACATATATATATGTATGTGTATACATATGCAACCATGTAAAATATACCATAAGACCCATGTTCTAAAAGAAAATGCAGATGAAACAAACAAAAATAATAAATTAGAAAATTAACAGAAAGTGTGCTTTAATCTCCTTTTAGATTCCAGTAGTTCTGTCTCAGGAGAAAAATTACATTTTCTATCATAAGTCCTTTGAAAAGGTCTTGAATCATTGTGTTGCTAAAAATAACTGTTTTCACAATTGATCATCATACAACAATTGCTTTTACTGTGGATAATATTCTATAGGTTCTGCTCAATTCTCTTTGCAGTAGTTCTCATAAGACTTCCCAGGTTATTCTGAAAGCCTGTTGATAATCATTTCTTAGAGCAAAATAGTAATCTCTCAAAATCATATACCATAACTTGTTAAGCCATTCATCAATTGGTGGGTATGTCTTCAATTTATGAAATTGTTATAATTATTGTTGATATCCTTTTTTCCCTCAATAACCACTGATTCAAACTTTCTTATATAAATAATGTATTTAAATATATTAAAATATTTTTATCCAACACCATTTTTTCTTTTTTATTCTTGTCATACTAATTTAGATTTTTCATTCAAAACAAGTCACTTCTATACCTTAAGCTATAGTCAATTTTATTTTTTGCAATGAGACATCTTTTTTAAATAGGCATAATTAGAAACCCTCTATTACCCAATTATTTTTTTTTGCTCTTTCCCTCTGTGTCTTTGTCTCTATGTCTCTCTGTCTCTCTCACACTCTGCCTCTTTCTGTCCAACTTCTTGTGATCCCATTTGGGGTTTTCTTGGCAAAGATATTGCAATGGTTTGTCATTTCTTTTTCTGGCTCATTTTACAGAAGACGAAATAGATTCAAAAAAGGTTAAGTGACTTGCCAGAATCATGTAGCTAGGGACTCTCAGTTCTGGGTTAAGATGGAGGCAGAGTAAAAAGCAGCTGCTTGACCTCTCCTAAGTGAAGCATATAGGACTCGTCAAGGGGACATAAAAACAAATGCAGATGAATGAAGGGACCCCACAACAGGGTGCAGCATTGAAGATATGTGGAATTGGGGCATTTCCACACTATAAAGGGGTGAAACAACTCTCACTAGAGTGCTAGCTGAGCAATTCCCTCCCCCACCCACCACACGACCTACAGTGCCAAGGCCAGCACACAAGAGTTAAGGCAGGTTTGGGGCACCCATTAAGTCATTGGCAGCTCCAGGGCCTGTTCCTGAGAGCAGCAAGACTTAGGACCACAAGAGGCTAAAGAATGCAAGGACTTTGAACACAGACCTTGAGCTCTGGTGCAGGTGAAGGCATTGACGTAGGCGTGGACAAGGATCTTGAGTGCAGGCTTGGACCTCTAGTGGGGACCCTGTGCAGAGGGGTGCACAACTGTGGAAGCAGCACCCTGAGACTGTTGAAGGAGGCTCGGGCAGAGGGGGAAGCCGGTGGGGGGGGAACACCAGGAGGCTTGACCCCGAGAACAACGAGACCTGAGACCTCGGGAGCCTAGAGAGCGCAGAAAGACCTTCAGTGTGAGGATAAAGCTGAGAAGGCACAGGGCTAACAACAATGGCAAACCAAAATCGGGCACCCCAGAAGAGAAAGATCATCAAGAAGAAATCTGTAACACTCAACAACTTTTACACAGAGAAAATCCAGACAACAGAGTAAACAGCAGAGGAGAACAAACAAGTAATCATATCCAAACCTTCCCAAAATAATGAAAACTGGTCACAAGCTATTGATGAGTTCAAATCTGATATGATGAGAAAGATGGAAGAGATCTGGCAAGAAAATAACAGTTTAAAAAGCAGAATTTTGCAATTGGAAAGTGAGGCTCAGAAATCAAATGAACTGATAAGCAAATTGAACACCAGATATGACAAGATTAAAAAGGAAAACCAAAAGATTAGAGCCAAAAACCAGTCCCTAAAGGCTAGAATTGAGCAATTAGAAGCTAATGATCTCTCAAGACATCAAAAACAAATAAAACAAAGTCAAAAGACTGATAAAATAGAAGGAAAAATTAAATATCTCAATGAGAAAGTGAAAGACCAAGAAAACAGGCCTATAAGAGAAAATCTGAGTATCATTGGTCTTCCTGAAAAAGCAGAAATTAATAGAAATTTGGACTCCATATTAAAATAAATTATTCAGCAAAATTGCCCTGAAGTTCTACAACAAGAGGGCAATGTAGATAAAGGATCCATAGATCAACCTCTGCACTAGACCCAGAAAAGACAACCCCCAGGGATATAATAGCCAAATTCAAGAGCTTCCAAGTAAAAGAAAAAATTTACAAGAAGCCAGAAAGAGACAATTCAGATATCAAGGAGCACCAATCAGGTTCACACAGGATCTGGCAGCCTTCATGCTAAAAGATCGCAAGGCTTGGAATATGATATTCAGAAAGGCAAGAGAACTGGGTCTTCAACCATGGATCACCTACCCATCCAAATTAACTATATACTTCCTGGGGAAAGTTTGGGCATTCAATAAGGTAGAAGATTTCCAAGTTTTTGCACAGAAAAGACCAGGACTAAAAGGAAAGTTTGATATTCAACCACAAAAACCAAGAGAAACATGAAAAGGTAAATAAAGAACAGAGGGGAAAGAGAGAAAACTCATATTCTTTAAATTTGCCCCTTTAAGGGCTTCAATAAGATCTAATTATCTGTGTTCCTATGTGGAGAAATGCTATGTATAATTCTCTGTAGTGAACTCTATTCACTATTATAGTATTCACTATCATAGTAATCAGAAGAATAATACATAGGGAGAGGTTGGAATACTAAATGGTCTAAGATAATATGGGGGGTGGGAAAGATGGGGGTAAATAGTAGGGGACACCAAGAGAAACTTGAATGAATTAGAAAAATAGGATATTCTATTACACTCAAAGAGGGCATGGAAGGGGAGGGGATGAATACTATTATAAGGAGAGGAAGAGAGCATTATGAGGTAATATTTAAACCTTAGTCTCAGTGTAATTAACCCTGAGAGTGAAGAGTAGCTATATCCATATAGCTATATATTGAGATATAAAACTCTACCTAACTCTACTGAGAAAGCCAGAAGGGATAAACCAAGGGGAACAGGAGAGTGGGGAGGTCAAAAAAGGGAGAGGAGAAGAAGGGGGAGGGAAAAGAGTGGAATAATAAGGGAGGGGGTAGAAAGGGAAGTAAATCAAGGGAGGGGATAACGGTTACCAGCTTAAAGCAAACCACTGGTTTAAAAGGAAATAGTGTAAGAAGAAGAGGTAGAACTAGGGGAGGATACCAAAATGTCAGCGAATGCACAACTGATAATTATAACTCTGAATGTGAATGGGATGAACTCGCTCATAAAACGGAAAGAAATAGCAGAGTGGATCAGAAACCAAAATCCTACCATATGTTGTCTACAAAAACACATATGAGGCAGGTGGACACACACAAGTTTAAGGTCAAGGGCTTGAGCAAAATCTTTTGGGCTTCAAATGAGAAAAAAAGGCAGGAGTGGCAATTATGATTTCTGACAAAGCCAAAGTAAAAATAGATATGATTAAAAAAGACAGGGAAGGTCACTATATCCTGATTAAAGGCAGTATAAACAATGAGGAAATAACATTGCTCAATATGTATGCAACAAGTGGCATAGCATCCAAATTCATAAAGGAGCTTAAGAAGGAGATAGATAGTAAATCCATAATAGTGGGAGATCTAAATATTCCTCTTTCAGATCTAGATAAATCAAACCAAAAAAAATTAATAAGAAAGAGGTAAGAGAGGTGAATGAAGTCCTAGAAAAATTAGATTTAATTGATATGTGGAGAAAAATAAATAGGGACAAAAAGGAATACACCTTCTTTTCAGCTTCACATGTTACATTCACAAAGATTGACCAAGTAATAGGGCATAGAAACATTGTAAACAAATGCAAAAGAGCAGAAATAATAAATGCAACCTTCTCAGATCATAATGAAATAAAAATAATTATTGAGGGCTCCTGGAGAGGCAAATCAAAAACTGATTGGAAATTAAATAATATGATTCTCCAAAACCAGCTAGTCAGAGAAGAAATCATAGAAACAATCAACAATTTCATTGAAGAGAATGACAATGATGAGACATCCTACCAAACTCTGTGGGATGCAGCCAAGGCAGTACTCAGGGGGAAATTTATATCCTTGAGTGCATATATTAACAAATTAAGGAGGGCAGAGATCAATGAATTGGGCATACAACTCAAAAAATTAGAAAGTGAGCAAATTAAAAATCCCCAGATGAAAACTAAATTAGAAATACTAAAAACCAAGGGAGAAATTAATAAAATCGAAAGTAAAAGAACTATTGAATTAATAAATAAGACTAGAAGCTGGTA
>NC_058135.1:153119851-153138707 GCF_016433145.1 Gracilinanus agilis
CAAAACACTTTCGAAACAAATGAAACTAGATCTAAACAACTGGAAAAACATTGATTGCTCATGGGTACGATGAGCTAACATAATAAAAATAACCATTCTACCCAAATTAATTTACCTATTTAGTGCCATACCTATTAAATTACCAAAATCCTTCTTTACTGAATTAGGAAAAACTACAACAAATTTCATTTGGAATAACAAAAGATCAAGAATATCAAGGGAAATAATGAAAAAAATGTGAAGGAAGGGGGCCTAGCAGTACCAGATATTAAACTATACTATAAAGTAGCAGTCATCAAAACAGTATGGTACTGGCTAAGAGACAGAAGGGAGGATCAGTGGAATAGACTTGGGGTTAATGACATTAGCAAGACAGTGTATGATAAACCCAAAGAGCCCAACTTTTGGGACATGAATCCACTATTTGACAAAAATTGCTGGGAAATTTGGAAAAAATATGGGAAAAATTAGGTTTAGATCAACATCTCATACCCTACACCAAGATAAATTCAGAATAGGTGAATGACTTGAATATAATGAGGGAAATTATAAATAAGTTAAGTGAACACAGAATAGTATACTTGTCAGATCTGTGGGAAAGGAAAGACTTTAAAACCAAGCAAGAGTTAGAGAAAATTACAAAATGTAAATTAAATGGTTTTGATTATATTAAACTAAAAAGTTTTTGTAAAAACAAAAATAATGTAGTCAAAATCAGAAGGGAAACAACAAATTGGAAAAAATCTTTATAACAAAAAACTCTGACAGGGGTCTAATTACTCAAATATACAAAGAGTTAAAGCAATTGTATAAAAAATCAAGCCATTCCCCAATTGATAAATGGGCAAGAGACATGAATAGGCAATTTTCAGGTAAAGAAATCAAAAGTATCAGTATGCACCTGAGAAAGTGTTCTAAATCTCTAATAATTGGAGAAATGTAAATCAAAACAACTCTGAGGTATCACCTCACACCTACCAGATTGGCTAAAATGAAAGAAGGGGAGAGTAATGAATGCTGGAGGGGATGTGGCAAAATTGGGACATTAATGCATTGCTGGTGGAGTTGTAAACTGATCCAACCATTCTGGATGGAAATTTGGAACTATGCTCAAAGGGCTATAAAAGAATGCCTGCCCTTTGATCCAACCATACCATTGTTGGGTTTGTACCCCAAAGAGATCATAGATAAACAGACTTGTACGAAAATATTTATAGCTGTACTTTTTGTGGTTGGCACAAAACTGGAAAAGGAGGGTATGTCCTTCAATTGGGGAATGGCTGAACAAACTGTGGTATATGCTGGTGATGGAATATTATTGTGCTAAAATGAATAATAAACTGGAGGAATTCCATGTGAACTAGAAAGACCTCCAGGAATTGATGCTGAGCGAAAGGAGCCGAGCCAGAAGAACATTGTACACAGAGACTGATAACATTGTGGTAAAATAGGATTTAATGGAGTTCTGTACCAGCAGAAAGCAATGACACAGGACAGTTCTATGGGATTTATGGTAAAGATGCTACCCACATTCAGAGGAAGAACTGCAGGAGAGGAAACATATAAGAAAAACAACTCCTTGAACGCATGGGTTGAGGAGGACATGATTGGGGATGTGGGCTCGAAACTACCACACCAATATAACTATCAACAATTTGAAAATAGGTCTTGATCAAGGACACATGTTACAACCAGTGGAAATGTGCGTCGGCCATGGGTGGAGGGAATGCGGGGGGTGAAGGGGAAAGTAGGAGCATGAATCATGTAACCATGTTAAAAATGAATATTAATAAATGTTTAAAAATAAAAGAATCATGTAGTTAGTAAGTGTTTGAGACTGGATTTGAACTAAAATTTTAGTTTTCTTGACATTCGGCTCTGCATTCTATCCACCAAGAATCCCACCAGAGCTCATGTTCCCAAGGCAGAGAGCTGCCAAGAATCCACCAAGAATAAAGAACCCAAGAATGAAGACCCGAATCTGTCTCAGGTTCCCACTTCCATAGAATTCTCTCAGCCCATCAGCTCTCCTCATCACATCTCAGGAATCAATCACAGCCTTTCAATTTTCCTGGCACTGCTGGGGGTGGGCCATTATTTGTGGTCTTTTAGGGCATGAACTTACTAAGTATTAAGTAGGGATACTTGATTAAGTTTTTGATTGATTAACTTAAAATAGACAAAAGGAATAAAAATTCCCTTTCATATAGGTTTAGGTTAAGCCTATAATATTATAGTACTTAAAGTTATTATCTAATTTATGCATACTTTTTTTCCAGGACTTTTACTATGTATAAGTGCTGCTATAAATATGTTGGTACAAATTAGGCCTTTAGTTCTGTTTATTTAGTTGAGGGAATATATCTCTTACAGAGAACACAAGGTAAAAACCTTTGGGGATCTAATCATACTCATTGCATACTTTCAAAATAATACTCAAAATGTTTTTTGTTGTTGTTGTTGTTAAAACCTTTACCTTTCATCTTAGAATCAATACTGTGCATGGTTCTAAGGCAGAAAAGTGTTAAGGGCTAGGCAATGAGGGTCAAGTGACTTTCCCAGGATCCTTGAGCTAGAAAGTATGTGAAGTCAAATTTGAACCCAGGACCTCCTGTCTCTAGGCCTGGATCTCAGTCCACTGAGCCTCTCAGCTGCCGCCTATTCAAAGTATTTTTTCTAACTGAAAGCTTCCCATAAAATTATTTTAAGCATTCCATTCATTGTTCCTTGTTCCTTGTTGTTGTTGTTTTATTATTGTTTTCCAAATTATTGGATGTGAGACAAAACTTCAGTGTTATTTACATAGTTATTCTCTCACCATTAAATAGTTGTAGCAAGTTTGCAACTTTACTTTAAAAATCTTCTCCTATCCTTTCAGCTTTTAATTATTGATTGAATAGAACTTCATATGAAAAATAGGAAGTATGAAAAATAGTGTTTTATATGAAAAATAAGAAATATAAAAAATGTAAATTTATCAGTGATATTTGTTTTCCATACTTTATATTTTCTCCTCTTATTCTATTATTAATGTTATTCATGTAAAACCTTTGGAAATTTATACATGACCACTTTCCCCTAAATAAATCAATTATTTTAAGTCTATCATTACAAGAAATTTGACACTTATAAAAACTTTTTTTCATTCATTCAAAGAAAACATTCATGATATATTAGCCTAAGGGTCATTTATAGTATACAAATCTTTGATGTCTCTAATTCGTTAATCTTTAGTTATGTTTTAAAATATAATTTTCTCTCACCCTTATTCATATTCTCTTTTAAATGGAAGGCATCAAGACTTTTATTCAACCTATCCCCAAGTAATCCATTATCACTCAAATATCTGAAAATTTCTACCCAAGTACCAAACTTCCTAGAGATTTACATTTATTACAATCTCTTTACCCTTGTTATTTTCTATAAAATATATCAGTAAATAAGCTATAATTAAAGATATATGTGTATATTTTTCAAATCCTTATCATGAACTCTGCAATAAGGATAAAACCAGCACCACAGATTCTTTAATTTTCTATTCCAAATAGAATTTATGAGTCAAATCTCCTTCTAAAAGCAATTTCATTTTTTCTTTATCTTATTGAATGCTACGGTCAGATGATTCATCACCAAATATTCTTTTGGTAACAAGCATCTCCTTTCTTAGATTAAGTCCTTAGAAAGTTCAAGTAGTATTTTTAAACACCAAAGAAATCCTTTATAAAATGGTAGAATATTCCCATAATTTTCTCATTGGGATAGTCTTTGAAAATCTTAGTTATGTGTTTAAATAAGATATTAAATAAAATTTTGTAAATGACTTTTACATAAAAAGATGTGACATGTTCAGAAAAAAATTAGACCCAATCTGTTGACACTCTTTTGAATATAAATTAGATTATCTATATCCCTATATACTGACCATATTCTTGAACTTTACCTTTTAAGTATAATTGTGATCAACCTTTAACTAGGCATAATTAGCAACCCTCAGTTACCCAATACAAGATTCATTACTAGTAGAAGTAAAATCAGTAGTACTATAAATTATGGGATGAATACAATTAGTTTTCAAGTCCAAGCAGTACATCAAGAAAGTCTGAATGTATTTATGAAACTTCTAGCAAACATTCAAATATTTGTTTCTGCAAATCAAACCAAATTGATCAACCTATTTCCTTTTCAATTGTTGCCCCCTCTTAAAATAACATCTTCTTTGTAGTGCTGAGAAAGTTTTAGAATTTATAATATAGCATTAACCTTATAAAACTTAAATGAGAAAACTTTTTTCTCCAATAATTCTTTTGAAAATTCAGACAGATATTTTAAGCCATTTATTTTCAATTGAATAAAAATTATGTCAAGATTTTTCAGTTTTTGATAAATGTAGACGTTTGTCCAGGTTTGAAAATGTCACCTCCCTGGAATTGTTGTGTATAGATTAAAATGTTAGTATCTGACGTTAAATTTGAAAATAACATTCTAAATTATTAAAAAAAGGAACATTCAAATACATAAACAGAAAGGTTTATAGGAATAGCAACTGAGTAGCATAACAAAATGAAATGTATGAAAAAGGCTATTTTTGTTTAGGATTTAACAATATAGTATAAAAACGGAACTTTTAGAGATCACATTGAATTGTTATAAGAGAAGTTATCAAACCAAAAAGCATTTATTAAATACTTGCTATGTATAGGTCCTAAGAATATCCCATCTTTGTCCTTAACTGAGAGAACTTTAGTATTGACTTATTCTTCTAACACATCAATATAATGACATTAGGAACAGATAGATGCCTGTTCAAACCATAGAGAGTTTCAGGATGATCCTGAAACCATATTCCATTTGTTTATCTTAAATATATGTACAGAAGGGAGCGTAGTTAAGGATAATTGGAAGCTGATTGCTACTTTACCAAGGCAAATGTCATTTTTAGTTTTGGTAACTAAGAAGTTCAGTAGAATCTTGCATTGTCTTTAGTCGATAATGTCTGAAGCAAATGTGATCTGCTCTAGAAAATAATTTGTAAAAGTTTACCTCTCCCTCCCTTTACATTTCCATCCAGGATATCATTAATGGGATATGGGTATTGGACTTGGAATGAAAGAAAGAATTATTGGAATCACACACAGGTTGTGCCACAGATTGGTTCGATATCACCCAATACATATTGTAGGAGTAAAAATGAATAAATATTTTTGATATTTCAAATTAAATGATTTAATTGTAACAAAAATGAGAAGGAAAGGGATTCCTTCAGCCGAGTGAGCAGAGCACAGAGCCAGAGACCCACAATTTAACCAAAACAAAGACCAAAAAGAGCCCCACAGCGTGGGTTTCAGGAAAATTTATCTCACAAGCCTCTGTACGTCAAATGAGGACATAACTTAAAAGGATGCTCAGATGTGGCAAGTTTTCCACCTGCACATTCCCCCCTCTGATTCTTTGGGAGATCAGTCTCCCCAATGGATCATTTTAAACATAATTAGCTAAGGTATATACAACATTTACACAGGGAAAATACTATAACTTGGGGATAAGGAAACAAAAGGGATTCAAGAACAAAATCAATTAGGGTGCAGTCCGCTTTGATACAATAAAGTACATATAAGCAAATGTATTCAACCTCCCAAAGTTCAATTCTGCACATTCAGTTTGTTCAGGAGCTCCTGGAGCAGTGTGCAGTCTCCACAGGCATCTTTGTGGTGCCTTCTCCAAAAAGTTTACCTTCTGGATTGTGGAAGGTAGTCTCTTGTTCTAAATTGAGCTCAAATTCAAAATAAAAAATTCACAACAATAACATAGTCCCCCCTGAGGAGGATAAAAACACAATATCAATAAATATTTTGTGGGGGGGGTTCCAAAAATAATTCAAATCTTGGGGATATAACGAAAACAAAAAATAGTATCCTTAAGAAGGTCAAAATTCACAATTTAGTTGGGAACATACAATGGGAAAATAACTATTTACAATTATGACATTAAGTGATCTGTTGGAAATAATAGCAGGAAAAAGACATTAGAACTAAGGTGGATCAGGAAATGCTTCCAACAAAAAAATGGGATTTTAACTGAAACATTTGAGAAAAAGAGGGAACCTATAAATGTAGGTATATTTTTAAATTTAGTGTCAGTGAATATGATTTTGCAATTTGTTGTAATATTCACAAAGATTGAAAATTAAGAAAACTGTTATATGCAACTCTATGAAAGTAAGAATTTTAATAAAAAAATGAAAACATCCACTGTTCAAGCAAATACTACTTGTTTTCAATACCTCAGGTTTATATTCCTCATAAAATCATATACTTGGAAGTTGTGAGAACTTTAGAGATATTTACTCTAATTTCCTTATTTTACATATGAAGAACCTGAGGCCTTTAATAGTTAAGGAACTTTTTTGAGGTTACATAGGTATTAATTCTCAGGGCAAGGCTTCAAACTCTCTTCTTATTTCCAAATTTACTGATTCTTTACATGAAACTGTTCAACCTCCTTGTGCTGTGCTCACTGCAGCACAACTTCCTCTGGATAAACCTGGTAAAATGTTTGGGTTTTTAAAACTCCATCAGGAATGTGGCCTTTTAAATACCTGATGAGATTATAAATTATGAAATATTTCATGTCCTCTTCCCTGTTGTAACAATAATGAGAGCCAAAAACCAATGTTATGATAGAAAGGAGAGAGAGTCTATAAGGTGACTCTCTCCCCCAGCTCTCTCCTGGGGCCAAATATACACTGGGAGACTTTAAGGGGGTGTCATCCAAAAACTGGGTGACCCAAATGGTTGTGTTGCCCCACAGGAGTTGGGGGGCAAGGCTTCCCTATAAGATGAGGTATATGGTACCACAATCTGATTCTGAAAGAGGGCTGGGTTCACATAAGCCTCCCCCAAGGTCAGTTAACTTCACAGAGGGTAGTCTGGCTCAAAGATGGAGGCAGCCAGACCAAGCTGTGGTTCCCTTCTCCCTTGTTGTCTCTCAGGCACTCCAGAATGCTATCTGACTAATGAATGGCTTTTATTATTCTCAGTTCAGGGGTTAGGAAAAGGGGTAAAGGGTAGAGGGATTTTGGAGTACCCTCTTCTCTATTTCTATGGGGTCCATCACTCTGGAGGGAACCCTTGGGGTTCCTACTCCCAAACTTCTTCCCCAACCCCTTTTCCTTCTGTTTCTATTTCTATCCTTTTCTATAATTGTAAGTTTTGATGGAAAGGAGGTCTCTCAGCAAGGTTGGGTAATGGGGGAAGGAGACTAAGAGATTGCTCCGAAAATGGAGTCCAAAAACTTAGCTTACTTGATGATTGAAGTCTTGCTGGGTGAGATGCGATGCAATCTTGACCAGGGAATCAAGGTTTCAATGTCCAAAGAAAGATCCTCAGGAACCCCTCAGGATTGGATCTGAGCTGCAATGTCCTCCTCTTCTCTCCTTCCAGTCCTAACTCAGAAGCCCTCTCCTCTCTCTCTCTCTCTCTCTCTCTCTCTCTCTCCAGAGAATATCCCAGAATTCTCTCTGGTTTCAACTACCAGTAACTGTCACCATCTGTCTGCCACTCCTTCTCTGGCTCCTTTTGTCCTATCCCACTTGCACAAATCCCATCCTTACACTGTATGTTTGTTGATTTTTACTACTTTTCAAACTATTATCACAACTCACTATTGTTATAGCTCACAGAAGCATAACAGAAAGAGATCTCACATAAGAACAAAAGTTTGTGTGTGTTGAGTGTGAAAAGGAGAAATTCATATAAAGATAATAATAGAATTTTAGATCTGTCACAACCTCTCAGATATTTTCTAAGACATAAAGTAATATTTTATCTTTATACTTTATGAATTTCAAAATCTTTCTGTTTTTTACTTGACACAATTCTCTGGGTTAATGGATTCACTTGACACTTTGAATCCAACACTCAATGGTATCATATACTATTAAGGTACTCACAAAGACCATGACCTCATCTTTTCTCCCCTCTGGCTAAATAACCTTCCCAAAGCAATCCCTATATCTGTTTTCATAGATATTAACATAGCCATCCCCATTCGAACCTGGAAACTGGGCATGACAACAGTCCCTTAGAATTCTTCACATGTACACATGCACACAGATCTACATACACCACCACTGACTCCTTTGCACTTATTTTCTTCATTTTGTCCAATTGATTTTCTTTATTATAGTTAATGCACATTCAGACACAGGCCTTACAAATGCATTCAGGTGAATCATTGCAAAAATACATTTTTCAACTAGTGGTGAATATGCTTTAATCTTTTGGTGAATCTGATATTTCATCAACATTAGTCTCCCTCTAAAATGGAGCTCATTTTTCATCCATGACTTCTTGTCCTATGCAATTATTGTCTATGTCCTCCTGGAAATTCTCCACAAAGGGTTTATCTAATGTGCTCAGAGCCTTTCTCTATATTACTTGATATTGTGTGGCTATCAATAGAGTTTATGGGATTGCTCAGATTTTTTTCTTCCCCTCACCAACAATTTCATA
This sequence comes from Gracilinanus agilis, assembly GCF_016433145.1. Classification (NCBI taxonomy): domain Eukaryota; kingdom Metazoa; phylum Chordata; class Mammalia; order Didelphimorphia; family Didelphidae; genus Gracilinanus; species Gracilinanus agilis. Next base: position 153,128,362 of record NC_058135.1, read on the forward strand.
TATTTCTCCCTCACTTGATGATCCCATTTTTATATATACACACACATATATATATATATACACACATATATATACATTTATATATATTACATTTTTATATTTCTCTTCTGCAATTTTAATTTTAAGTGTTATAATTACAGATAATAGCTATATAACTTTCCACTGTTTTATGGAAGATCTGAAAGCAATTCTTCAAACATTTTCAAGTTTTGTGACACATATATCCAGTATATATACTCATATATACTCAGAAGAGTTTGAATTTTAAATGTGAGTGATGATTTCATGAAAAATTTTGGGTCACTACCATCACTTGAAAATTTACCAAAAACAATCCGCACTGTTCTTAGTCCTACTGAATTCTGTCATTACATTATTGTTCATGTGCAGTTTCTAAGATACAAAGATAGAAAAAGATATATGAATAGAGAAATATAAATAAATAGAGAAACTCAATGGAATAACCATATAATTATATCCTAGGCAATAGGCATTCATTTTTTGTCAGTCAGCAAACATTTTTTCCTATTGGTATGATTTATTTTTAATCCATTTTTTATTTTAATCATTTTTATTTAAATCATGTTGATGTTTAACTGTGGGTCTTATATGATGATCACCTGCCTGAATACATATAACTAATGAGGAAATAATTTTCACATTGGGAAAGGAACATCCAATCATTCATGTTTCTATTAATTTAATTATTTTAATGATGCTAATTGATTCTGAACATATCCAATGAGGCTAAATTTTTAACTGAAAAATATATTAATGATATATCAAGGCAACAATTTTATATAACCTATTAAGACTTTGGCCTTATTCATTTGTTTCTCCTAAAACAATTTTTTCAAAATATTTTTCACTGTCCTTCACTATGCCATCCTCAGCTTTGATGTTATCAGATAGCAAAGTATATCTTGATTAGTTTTGAATGGTCTTGCATAGTTCCTTGTAGCATTACTCTGTACATCATCTGTCACGAATGCAAGTGTATACGCTGAAATTATCCTCATGGTGATCTCTTTGTAACTACCTGTCATGAACACTTTAATGAGATGACCCACTGTCCCATGAAATAATATTTTTTGGGTTTGTATTTGTTTAAGGAAAAGTTATACTGGAAATGTCAAGGTTTGTATGATTATTTTATTTCACTTTGATGCTTATTCACTGTTTCCTTGATAAGGATCTCACATTTAAAGAGAAAGCAATAATTTTTTTTAAATCATAGTCTTCTGTCTTAGAAGCAAAACAAAGTATCAGTTCAAAGGCAGAAGAACAATAAGGGCTAGGTAGTTGGGGTTAAATGATTTGCCTGGGATTGCACAGCTAGGAAGTGTTTGAAGTCACATTTAAACCCAGGACCTCCCATTTCTGGACCCCGTTTCTCTACCCACTGAGCCATCTAACTGCCCCAAGCAGTTAATTTTTATGAACTGTTTTAAAATGGTGTGATTCTTAGGAACCTTCTGCCACTTTCTATTTTTACTCTCCCATCATCACTCCATAGGGATCCATAAGAGTAATGTTTTTCCCTTATGGATGACTATGGCCAAAAAAAATCATCATGCAACCATTCTCTTTGCAATGAGCTTCTCTAATGTTCACTAGACTAATCTTATTTTTTCTCCTTTCTTACTTATGTCATTTTCCACTTACAGGTAAAAAAAATAATAATTTAAAAAAAATCAGTTTCATATTCTCTCCCTTAGTTTACCACTTACCTTCCTTGAGAAAGCAAGCAATTTCATTTTGATTATACATGTGAAATCATGCAAAAGATATTTTCCTAAAAGCCATGTTGGAAAAGAAAAACAAAACAATAAAGATAAAGAAATCGAAAAAAAATGCTTCAATCTTCACACATAGTCTATCATTCTTTCTCTGGAGGTGAATAGTCTTTCATCATGGAATTGGAATTGTCTTGGATCATTGGATCAGAGCAGCTAAGCATCACCCCGTTGATTATACTTACATTATTGCTGTTACTGTGCAGTGTTCTCCTGATTCTGTTCACTTCACTTTGCATGAGTTTGTATGTCTTCCCAAGTTTGTTTGTTTGTTTTCTGAAACAGTGCCACTTATTTTCTATTACACAATAATATTCCATCAAAATCATATGCCATGTTTGTTCAGACATTTTCCAGTGATAGACATCCTCTTACTTTGTAATTCTGTGTCATCACCAGAAGAGCAGTTGTATTTTTGTACAAATTGCTGATGGTTTTAGATAGGTATTCTTTTATCATTTTGAGAAAGACTCTCTTGATTTTATTACTTTCTCCTACTCCCAACCCTATCTTCCCTGTTGCATGAGATAGATTTCTATTTTCAATTAAGTATGTATTTATAGTGGCAGTATTGCTGGGTCAAGAGGCATGCATAATTACATAATCATTTAGTCTTAGTTCCAAATTTTTTTCTCCAGAATGGATGAACTTATTCACAACTCCATGAAATATACTTTAGCAACCCACTTTTTCCACTTTTCCTCCAGCATTTGTCATTGTCCTTTTCTGTCATGCTGGCCAAAATGGTAGAGATGAGGTGATAACTCCATGGCTACTTTAATTGGCATTCTCAAATCAGCAATGAATAAGAACAGTTTTCAAATGTGACTATGAATAACTTTGATTTTTTCTTAAAATTGCATGTTCATATCCTTTGATCATTTACCAGTTGTGGAATGATTCTTACTTTTATAAATTTGGCTGATTTATTTATATATTTGAGAAATTAAGCTTTTATGAGAGTTAGACAAACTTTTCTCAGTTTCTTTTTTCCTTGTAAATTTATCTTCACTAGATTAGTTTGTGTGAAAGGTTTTTAATTTGTTGTAATCAAAATTACCTATTTTACTTCTTGTCACACCCTCTTTCTTATATGGTCAAAAACTTTTTCTTTATTCATAGATCTAATAAGTATGATTTTCATAGTCTCATATTTACTTTCCTTTTATGTTTATTTTAATTTTTTTCTAGAATACATGTCAATACAATTGTTAATTATTGATTTTTGAAATTTTATGATCCTTGTTCTCTCCCTCCCTGCCACTCTTATAATCTCTTTTTAGTAAACAATATGATAGAGATTGTATGTGTGCTATCATACAATACATATTTCTATATTCTTATTGTGAAAGAAAGCACATATTGATTATAATAGTAAAATATTCATGGGAGAAATAAAGCGAAAAACAGTATGATTCAATCTGCATTCTCACTTTGTAAGTTCCTTCTATGGTGGTATATAGTCTTTTAGGTAACGAATCCCTTGGAGTTGTCCTGGAACTTTGCATAACAAATAATAAAGTCATTCATAGTTGATCACTGAGTCATTTATGTTTAATCAATTTATCTATTTTGACTTTGTGTTGATATTTGAACTGAAGAATGGCCTATGCTAAGTTTCTGCCAAACTGATTCCAGTTTCTCAGCAATAATTATGTCCATTGTTGAATTTTACCCCCCCAAAGCATAATTCTTTGAGTTTATGAAACAGTAGATTGCTATGGTTATATATTGTCCTGCATTGTGTACCTAATGTATTTAACCATTTCCCTCTATTTTGTAAAAATTTTCCCTTTGTGCCTCTTTTATTTGAGATAATCTTCACCTTTCTTCCTCTCCTTTCCACCTTCTCCAAGGGAATCACTCTTTCTCATTTATCAATTTAATTTTGTACATCCTCCAAATATAATCAGCTCACTTTTGTACACCTTTTCTACTTAGAATCCTTCTAACTGGCTTAATAACAATAAAGTTCTTAGATGCTACATGCATTATCCTCCCAATATTGAAAGGCAGATAGTGTAAGTTCCTTGAGTTTCTTATGACTTCTCTTTCGTATTAACCTCTTTATGTTTCTCCAGAGACTTATATTTGAAAGTCAATTTTTTTAGTTGGGTCTGTTCTTTTTTTTTTATTTGAAATGTTGAAAGTCTAATATGTTGGATGGCTGCAGGATTCTAACCAAAATCTGAATTGGCAAAATGAACATTTTTTAAAATGCTATCCTAAAGAGAATTTCCAAATAAGAAACATTGAGGACCTGGATAGGATCTCTCCTCAGTTCTTGGGACAGGCTAGAGAGACAGTGATTGATATTCTTTTCCCCATTTATCCACTATCTCTTCACTCCCCCTGCTGTTGAATCCTACAAAACTGTAGGGGCTCTCTTCTTGTGTATTATAACATGTTTCAAGGTGAATAACTTTACTGTTTAGTCTCTCAGATTCCATTCACTTCATCCTGACATCTGTTTTTCATCTTCTATCACCCACACCCTTTTGTTTTCTCATTTTTAAGAACAACTCTTCTATCCTGAACTATAAAGCCCTCCACATTTTGTTACTATTACTCAGTTATGATTTTGTGGTATTATGAACTATATAAATATTTTAAAAGAAAAGTCCTCTATGTAGAAATGAAATATCATATTTTCCCTTGAAAGATTATACTCAGTTTTTCTGAGTAGTTCTTTGCCTTCCAGAATATCATATTTTATGCCCATAACTCCTTTAACATGGAAACTTATAATTATATGTCATCCTCAAAGTACTTCCATAGTGTCTGAATGTTTGTTTTCTGAATGCTTGAAGTATTTTCTCTTTAAACTATGAGTTCTGAAGTTTGACTATAATATTCCTTGCAAGTTTTCATTTTGAGATTTGTTTCAGGGGATGATTGATGGAATTTTGAAATGTCTATTTTACCTTCTGGATCTAAGATGCCAAGGTAGTTTTTGTTGGCAGTTTCTTGACATATGATGGCTGGGCTCTTTCTTTAATCTTGGCTTTTAGGTAATGGAATAATTTTGTTATCTTCATTTGATCTATTTTTCAGGACAGTTTTTTTCTAATGAGATATTTCATATTTTATTTATTCTTTGGATTTTCTTTTATTGTTTCTTGATGTCTCATAGAGTTATTAATGTCCAGTTACCTAATTTTAATTTTTAAGGAATTATTATTTCAGTGTGCTTTTGTACCTTCTTTCCCATTTGTACTAATCTTATTTTTAAAGAGTAATTTTCCTCAGTAAATTTTTGTCCATTTTGCCAATTCTGTTTTCTAATTTGCTTTTTTTGTATCTCTTTTGCCAATTTGTTGATTGACTTTTCAAAAATTTCTCCTTTATTTTCTTCCTATCTATTTTTAACCAATTTTCCCTCTTATCACTCATTTGATTAAATTAAAACAATTTTACCAGAAATTTTTGTTAGACTTATTCACTTCTTTTTCTTTTAAATATTTAATCATATTTAGATTTAATCTTCTCTTGAATTTGTGTTTTGCTCTTTCCTGTCACAGGTTAGCTGTTTATTAAGTTATTTTGTTGTTGTTGCTTTCTTATTTTTCCACACTATTTGTGGATGTGGAATTTTACGTTACGGTTGTATTATTTTCTTAGTATGAGAATGGAATGGATATGTCTTAAGTTTTATGATTTTTTTCACTGTTATCCTCAAAGTTAGCTCTGGGGATCTGTTTCTAAGATAGTGTACTCCAGGGAGAGGTGTGGTTATCTCTCACTTGATTAGACAGGAAGGGAACCTGACATTCAAAGAACAACTAATCCCAATACGATACAAACTATTTGACATAATAAGCAAATAAGGAGTTCTACCAAATTCATTTTATGACGCAAACATGGTACTGAACTCAAAGCCAGATAGATCAAAAACAGAGAAAGAAAAATACAGACCAATCTCCTTAATGAACATAGAAGCAAAAGTCTTAAATAGAATATTAGCAAAAAGACTTCAGCAAATGATAACGAGAGCCATTCATTATGATCAGGTGGGATTTATACCAGGAATGCAAGGATGGTTCAATATTAGGAAAACCATCCTCAAAATTGACCACATCAACAAGCAAACCAACAAAAACCACATGACTATCTCAATAGATGCCAAAAAAGCTTTTGATAAAATACAACACCCATTCCTACTGAAAACACTAGAAAGTTTAGGAATAGAAGGGCCTTTCCTAAAAATAATAAACAGCATATATCTAAAATCATAAATAAGCATCATCTGCAATGGGATAAATTAGAAGCATTCGCAGTAACATCAGGAGTGAAACAAGGATGCCCATTATCACCTCTATTATTTACCATTGTACTAGAAACACTTTCAGTAGCAATTAGAGAAGAAAAAGAAATTGAATGTATTAAAATAGACATTGAGAAGACAAAGCTATCACTCTTTGAAGATGATATGATGGTCTACTTAAAAAATCCTAGAAAATCAACTAAAAAGCTAGTGGAAATTATCAACAACTTTAGCAAAGTTGCAGGATACAAAATAAACCCACATAAAATATTATCAGCATTTCTATACATTTCCAATACACTTCAGCAGGAAGAGTTAGAAAAAGAAATTCCATTTAAAATCACTCTAAGACAATATAAAATACTTAGGAATCTATCTGGCAAGACAAACACAGGAATTATATAAACACAACTACAAAACACTTTCCACACAATTTAAACTAGATCTAAATAATTGGAAAGACATTAATTGCTCATGAGACAAGCTAACATAATAAAAATGACCATTCTACCCAAATTAATTTACTTATATAGTGCCATATCTATCAAACTACCAAAAACTTTTTTTACAGAATTAGAAAAAACTATAACAAAGTTCATCTGGAAGAAGAAAAGATAAAGGATATCAAGGGAAATAATGAAAAAAATTGTGAAGGAAGGCAGCCTAGCAGTACCTATCTTAAACTGTACTATAAAGCAGTGGTCATCAAAACAATATGGTACTGGCTAAAAGACAGAGGGAGAATAAGTGGAATAGACTTGGGGTAAGTGACCTCAGCAAGACAATCTATGATAAATTCAAAGAGCCCAGCTTTTGGGACAAAAATTCACTATTTGACAAAAACTGCTGGGAAAATTGGAAAACAGCATAGGAGAGATTTGGTCTAGATCAATATCTCACACCATACACCAAGATAAACTCAAATGTTTATCAATGACTTGAATGTAAAGAAGTAAACTATAAGTAAATTAGGAGAACACAGAATAGTATACTTCAGATCTTTGGGAAAGGAAAGATTTTAAAACCTAGCAGAAGTTAGAAAAAATTACAAAATATAAAATAATTTTGATTACATTAAATTAAAAAGGTTTTGTACAAACAAAACCAATGTAACCAAAATTAGACTGAGCAACAATTTGGAAAAATATCTTTATAACAAAAGACTCTGATAAAAGTCTAATTACTCCAATATATAAGAAATTAAATAAATTGTACAAAAAAATAAAGCCATTCTCTAATCGATAAATGGGCAAGGCACATGAATAGGCAATTTTCAGATAAAAAATTCAAAACTATCCATAAGCACATGAAAAATTGTTCTAAATCTCTTATAATTAGAGAAATGCAAATCAAAACTCTGTGGTACCATCTCACACCAGCATATTGGCTAACATGACAGCAAAGGAAAGTAATAAATGCTGGAGGGGATGTGGCAAAATTGGGACATTAATGCATTGCTGGTGGAGTTGTGAATTGATCCAACCATTCTGGCTGGCAATTTGGAACTATGCCTAAAGGGCACTAAGAGACTGTCTGCCCTTTGATCCAGCCATACCTCTGCTGGGTTTATACCCCAAAGAGATCATAGGGAAAAAGACATGTACAAAAATATTTATAGTCACATTCTTTGTGGTGGCAAAAAAATGAATGTCCTTCAATTGGGGAATGGCTAAACAAATTGTGGTATCTGCTGGTGATGGAATACTATTGTGTTCAAAGGAATAATGGAACATGTGAACTGTAATGACCCCCAGGAATTGATGCAGAGTGAAAGGAGCAGAGAACCAGGAGAACAGAGACTGATACACTGTGGTACAATTGAATGTAATGGACTTCTCTACTAGCAGCAATGCAAGGATACAAAGCAATGCTGAGGGATTTATGAGAAAGAACACTATCCACATCCAGAGAAAGAACTGTGGGATTAGAAACAAAGCAGAAAAACAACTACTTGAACACATGTGTTGGTGGGGATATGATTTGGGTTATAGACTCTAAATGACCACCCCAGTGTAACTATCAATAACATGGAATCAACTCTTTATCACTGTAACATGTAATACCCAGTGGAATTGCATGTTGGTATGGGGAGGGTGTGGGCAAATTTGGGGGGGAGGGAAAGAATATGAATCATGGAAGTATGGAAAATATTATAAAAAAATTAAAAATTAAAAAAAAAGAAATATCTTCCTCTCTTGAGGCCAGAAACGATACTGCCCCTCCTAGGCTCCCACTTTCTCTCAAACAAAAGTATTCCTCTCTATCCTTGAACAGTGATTCATAAAGTGTGTATAGGCAAAGGAGTTGCCAAATAGTATCTGTTCCTGCATCCAGTGATAGCACAGGAGTACTTTGTAATCTCTTTCTTACCAGCTGACAGATTCCCTTATCCATTTGGACTTGAGTCTCCCTGAATGCTGCTTAAGGCACATCTACCTACTTATTCCCAACACTTGTGTTTCATCCATGGGGTCTCCAGGGCAACCTCCTCTCATGTCATGGAACTCTCTTTCTAACTTAATATTTTGTTTTGGCTGGAAAATATTATTTGCTCTGGATTTTTGTTGGATTTGGCATTCCAGAATTTTATTTGAGGTATTGTTTTAAATTTATTTGGAGGAGAATGGTGAGAGTCCAGCTTTCCCTACTCTGCCATGTTAGCTCTATCCCTGGAAGTCCAGACATAATCTGTTTTCAAAAGTCTGTTTTTAGCTAATAGTATCAAACTCATCAGAATTCATCAGGGCTACATATAGACTTCATATTAAAATGAAGTGCTATATTTTATTATACTTTATTTTTAAATATTTTCTAATCACATATTATCTGTTTCAGATTCACTAGGCAGTGTTGAGGGCTACACATGACCCAATGGCTGTATTCATTACTTCAGCTTTATGTAATTCCCTTATAAAAGGTCTTTCCAGAGCCTTTGCTCCACTGGGAAGATCACAAAATGAAATCTATACCCCAAGCAACTTTCAATTTCCTATCCTCTGAGCTCAACAACACTGGCTACCTATTCTTTTTCAGAGGATTTCCATTGGAAAAAACACAGTGTCAGATAAACATAAAACCAAATTATAAATACTGTTGATAAATATAATGACTTGATTAGTGCATACACATTCCTTGCATTTGATATACTTGCTAATAGAATCCTGGCATGGTCAGTGAGACTGGTCATCTCAAAGTCCTCCACTGAGAGACAGGGAGGGATTTCAGACCAAATGCAATTCTTTCTCATATAGCTTAAATAGTTTTATTTGCCTCAAAGAGGTTCAATAATTTGGCACAGATTTTGTGAGCAGAAGAACCTGGACTAGAAATCTGGTCTCCTAAATTTCTCTCCATAACAACTTCCAGAAAAAAAAGGTTCCAGTTTACTGTTCTAAATTGTAAAGGATTATATATATATGAAAAACTAAATATATATTTATCCATATTTTAATGATAAATGTTAAAAGGATCATTGTAGTCTACCAACTAAATTAGAAACAATAATTCCAAATATTATTTTCTTAGTTGTATAGCACTTTAGGGATCAGAAAATGATTTCCACAAAGAATTCCCAAAAAAATACACAATAAAACTAGAATTAGAATTGGAATTAAATGTTGCTATTGAAAACAAAGAGAAAACTAGTGTATGTTCACAATTTCCACATTTAAGAATATCTTTTAGGATAACCTTGTCTGGGAGAGAGGAGGATTCTCAAAAAGAAGACACAAATGTCTGTTGTTTTGTTTTAAACTTCTGTTGCTCTAATGTTGTTATTATTTGATATCAAAACCAAAATGCATTTCCTAATACCAACTCAGTGAGAGTCAAGAAAAACAATTTTTATTTTTTTTTATTTTAGAGAATAGAACTATGAGAAATGAGTGGTGACATGTCTAACTTGTGTAGATACATTCCAAAAATTTTGGGCAAACAAAACATATGGAGTGTGTCTATGTGGAGTCACAAAGAGCAAATCATATAGTTGTTTTGTGTTGTGGAGAAATTTGAATTTTGCATGTGCCAGAATGATGATCAGTATTTCTCTCTTATTGGGATATAAACATATAAGCATATTTATAAACTTTTTGGATTACCAGATGGTAATCAACAAAAAAATTAGTATTTACTAAGAGAGAGGGCAAATTTTAATATTTATTTTTTAAGACTATCTTGTGAGAATGCAGACCGCTATGTTCCCACATTAGGTTACTGAAAGAATTATACTATTTTTTTTAACATTTCTTAATATTCATTTTTAACATGGTTACATGATTCATGCTCCT